>NC_068984.1:53778385-53799572 GCF_001194135.2 Octopus bimaculoides
AGGATAAAAGGCAAAGTCAACCTCGGGGGAATTTGAACTCAGAACGTAAAGACAGACGAAATACCGTTAAGCATTTCGCCCGGCGTGCTAATATCTCATTAGACTATTTCCTTTGAAACATTTATAGCTTTGGAGACGAACGTTCTGTGTCCAGTTGTAAGTGTAAGGATTGCCGAGGTCTTTCTGGCCTCTCAGTGTCGGTACTTTTTCCAAGTGCAGAGACCACAACAAGCATGTGTGACGAATAGAATTGAATGCTTTCCAATTATCAAGCCATACTACACAAGGTTTCTGCGATGTTTTCTCCGTACAACACGCTTTGTTTATCAAAGCGTACTAGTGTGTGCGTGCGTGTGTGTGTTGCAGACTTTTTGTGTGTACATACATATATACTCGCACATGTGTGTGTAAGCGATGTATGTGTGTGAGGGGGAGAGGGAGAAAGACAAAACTGAGTTTTGATGGACCTATTTCTGGTGGTGAACTCCGCAGTTTTTGCTTGTTTCTTTGGTCATTGTTGCTGTTGTTTAGTCCCAAATCAGTTCTGTTTGAAAGCATTTCAGCCATAACCAGTCCATCTTTTTGCCGAGGTACATTATCCATTATCTCTTTTTTATTCTTTTCTAAAACAGTAAAATGTGATTTAAGAAAAAGTTGGCTCTGATTTCTAGCAGGTCTAGCTTCCACATAGGGGTTCCTGCACTGACTTGTTATATCTGGTGCTAGATTGTTCAGATAGTGTGTGACTGTTAGTGTGCATGTTCTGTGCCTCCATGTTGATTTGAATACCATTGTTTTATAATTGATTGATAGACTTTTTCCTGAGTAAGTATGAATTTATCGGGCATTTTTTTTTTCTTTGTGAGTATTTGGAAAAACTGCCGTTGTTTTACACAAGGTTAACCGCAATCAACCAGACCTACGATAAAAAGCATTACAGTGGAGAAACATCTTTAATTGGTAAATTTTTTGAGTAACACCCGCACGATTTTCACTAAGAAAAAAAAACTTGCATTTTTTGTGTGCAATCAAGTGCCCTGACCTCCTAATATGCTGCAAATCCCTTATTTTTGTCTGGAAGAAGTGGGGTGCGAGGGGGGACTCCCTCCTCCACGTCCCGGAATCATTGGAATATTTTTGTTTTTTTCGTTGAATGAATTCCTGTGACTTTCTAATATACTACAAAACCCTTTTTGGGATCGGAAAAACGGGGTTGGTGAGGTGGAAACTTCGGAAATTTCAACCCTTTTCCCATCCATTGATCTTTTCACCAGCACGATTTTCACTAAGGAAAAAAAGCAACTCGGATTTTTTGCGTGGAATCAAGTACCTTGACTTCCTAATATGCTGCAAATCCCTTATTTTGGTTCGGAAATGGGGGAGAGGGGTGTTACTCAAAAACTTTACCCTTTAATTTAGGTATAGTGATGGTGCTTGGGTAATCATCGTCCTAGGCCAGCCTTACAATGCGCGCTCCCGTCTCCCTGTTGAAATTCTTTGATAAATACAACCAAAAGCAACAGCTTATTACATTTGTTACAATTGTTTCATACTGAACTATTAATAGTTTAACAATTGACATTGTATCAATAGATCAGCTGATGATGATTCAATTTTCTGCTACTACTAAAGCATTGTTCCGGGAGTGACTTCACCTACACTCTTTATCACGAAGTTTACGTGTTTTTCATTGGATTAAGAAATTTTGTCCAAGTTATTGAAAATTTGAGTCATAACCCATGAATTTAGCTCCCTAGGCGGTCTCCTGGTGTGTTTAATGCGCAGCATTAGCCCTGTTAAGACTACATTATCCAGTGTAACTATCATTTAAAAAAAAGGTAACAATTCGAGGGAAAGTGGGCTATGACTCGTCTTCAGGCACACATAAAAAATTTCAGGGTAATTTATCGTTAGGCATGCCATTCAAAAAGTCACGCGAATAGTAGTTTGCTCACAACTGGTGTAGAGCTTGCGTGGGTATCTTGTTTGTACCAGAGGTGAATTGGAAACATATCTATGCTGAGAAAAATACAAATTTATAAGGCATGTAATTGGAGATTGTGTGAATGTTTGCTAAGATTCATACATTTATTTAACCACAGATGAGCCCTAGTCTGAGCAGACCTATGATCAAAACTGGTATCATCTTAAGGTATTCTATGAGTACTGCTGCGCCAGGATCCGGGAACCCAAAGGCCCATAGGACCATGGAAAATATTTCGTCATATTTTGTTAGGAATGGTGGCCTATCTCTTCGGTACAATACCCGGACCTACGGGCATCTAAAGATAGCCCTGATCAAAGGTGTTCCAACTATGATTGTCACGTCTTTCTCTCGGTTATTGCATATCTAAGATTACACTATGCATTATAGATCTGGATTTTTAAGGCAGTATGGTGTAAGTTGGGAAAAATTAGCCTCTCTTTTTAGCAGAGAAAGCAACCACTTTTTATTGCTATTTTGTTTTCATCTAGAAGTGGTGGATATTAAAAATTTAAGTACTCGTGGTTTTCTTTTAGATTCTGTCGTTAAAATATATATATATTGTATGTCATATGCTATTTTATTGGTTAGGTAAGGGTCAATGTGATTTTAAGATTTATTTTCCTTGTTTATTATATCTACACAGCAATTTGTAAACAACTGCATTGGTTATAGATGTCTAACGAGCCAATCACTGGTTTATTGCATTTACGACTGCCTTTATGATTAACAAGGGTAGGTATGTCGCAGATTTTTATTCGCTATTTATATCTTTCACCAAAAGATATTCACACAACACGCTAGTCACATACGTGTGTGTGTGTAGAGAGAAAGAAAGAGAGAGGGGGAGAGGGAGATAAGTAGATCGATCGATCAATAGATAGATAGATATTATGGCCTCCGTTTAAAGACAAGTGTACATTGATGAGTAAACATTATTTCTCTTACGATTCAAACTATACATGAATAAAAAGTGAATATTAAACTATTTTAAACGATGTGAGTTTAAGCACGAACATTTTAATTAACACCATACAATTATTGCTTGTTATTAATAAGACTTCAGTGAGTTTTGAACCACTAATTTAATATAATGTTCAGTCATCCTTCGATAGCTGTAGGAATTAATCCAGTGAGGAACAACAACAATTCGTATTTGTTTTCGAAGACTTCATGTACATGGAGTATTTATTCCGATCCGAGATGAGAGCATTTTACACAGCCTATATATTAATATTGAACAGAACAGAATGAAAGTTGAATAAGAAAAGGTTTTTGCCTTTTCGCCTTCCATAAATGGTATAGAGGATTTAACAAACTTCAAATCAACGCGGGGTTGTCCAGTAGCAGAAACAGAGATATTGAAGACATAATTAGTTGCAGGCCAGAAAAGGATGTTACTTGGTTGTGCACGTCTTTTTATATCTAGCTAACGAGCGCCACCTAGTTATCTTCCAGGGGAAATAACTCTAGATGACGCTCCATGACGACACTGGATTCAAATACGGTTGCCTACAAGACCATGAAAATGAACGTCACTTAATTTAAGAGCATTTAAATATATTTTAATTCAAATAGAAATATTGCAATCGATATTATAAACTGTGAGACAAACTCTTAATAAGTATTTGATTGTGTCCAAGGCGAGATTTAGACTTAATGGGATCCCTAGACCAATAGGTTGTGGGGGAGGCTATGATTTTGGTAATTCATAATATTTGATAATAGAGTGTCCCATTAAATCTAGAGGTCCCAGAAAGCTTCAAGAGGCCCCTAAACTTAAAAGGGTGTCTGTAGATTGAGTGAGACTCAGTTAAATTTAATGGCTTTTTAAAACTAAAAAGACTCAATAAATCAAGAGGGCTCAGTAATTTTAACCCTTTAGCATTTAAACTGGTCATACTCAGCCCAAATATTCTACCTACTTTATGCTCAAATCGGCCAGTTCTGGTCCCTCACATCTATCCTACAGTGTCAGTCTGAAGATATACAATCATACCATCAAAGTCTTCAGGCTGCAAGATAATACATGGTCAATTCAAAACAATGTGAATAAATAACCATTACATTTGACAGTGTAATCTGAATGCTAAAGAGTTAAAGGAATTCTACTGGATTAAATAATATTTAAACCAGGAAAAACAAATTACAAATAATTTATTTGATTACTGTTAATATATCCTTTTAATTTTTAACTCCAATCTTTTGGCTTCTCTGAGTTAAAGGCTCCCACTATCATTTAAACTTGTGGTGGGCGGCCTGGACCATGGCTCTTACATAAATCCAGCCTTGATTATATCATCCAAATATATGTTGTAATAGATAAATGAAAGAAACTCTTTTGAGAATTGTCAAGGTATGTGCTACATGCGTTTACCGGGAGTTTACCAGGCAATCAGAAGGCTTAAATCTGAGAGCAGCACATAAATTCTGAATGGCTTATACAAAATTTGTTAATCCAACAGAAACTTTGATAACTTAGCACTAAAGGAAGCAGATGAACTCACTCATCCAGCAAAGAAGAATGGAGGTCAGTAGAGAGGGGTGACATACAGTGTTTATGATTTGTCACCATCAAAATTTGCCTCATAACAGATTAACCAGTGATATGCAATATCAGTTAGAATTTTTCAACTGCATTTTTCTGCTAAAGTAAAAAGACTGAAGAAAAGTTGTCAAAAAAGTTGGGAAAAGGAACTAATGTTGTTCGACAGGATGAAAAAAGTGCATATTGTAGGGCTAGAAGAAGGGGTGCACATTGTAAAACCGGTATAAGGAGCTTCACATTGCAGGCTTGGAAGAAGGAGGAACTTGTAGAAATGAGAAAAAGGCTGGGACAATATAGAACTTGAAAAAGAGGATGAACATTATAGGAATGAGAAAAGTAGGCATACATTGTAGTGTTGGGAGAAGTGAATTTACATTGAAAGGCTGGAAGTGGGAGTACACCTGATGAACTGGATTGTTATCTGTATCTATGAAACATCATGTAATGCGAAGCTGAAGCAACCTATTTAGAAACACTTTTAAATCTCACAACAGCTGTTGTGTACTATTTCCATTCATTTGCATGCACACACACACACACATACACTGTGTATGAATGTATATACAGGCCTCTACATAGTTTCCTTTGCTAAATTTCACTCATTGGCCAACCCTAGGCTATGGTAGAGACATTTGCCCATACAATATCATACAGTGAGATTGAAATAAACTTCTTTACCAAATAACCATGCATTTATCTGTCTATCATTTTCTCCTCTCTCTCTCTCTGTCTGTCTGTCTCTCTTTCTTTCTCTTTCTGCTGAAAACTGCATGGCAATCTCAATAGTGGAGGTGACATGAGAAAAGCACCTAATACCTGCAGTGAAGTGGTTGGTATTACAAAGGGCATCTAGTCATAAAAACCATGCCAAAACAGACATTGGAGCTTGATGCAGTCCTTGGACACATTAGTTACTGTCCAACCATCCAACCTATGCCAACATGGAGCATGGACATTTTTTGATGATGATGATTATGATGTATCTGATTGTGGGAAAAAATACAGGTGTTGTTTTGAAGTACTAATATGTAAATTATCAACTGTATACCAAACATAAACTGTTTCAATATGATTGTATATTATTTACTAGTGTTTTGATATCTGAAAGTAAGATATAGTTCATGAAGTTTCTTGATGTGAAGAGAGGTAGTTGTATACTAGTTGTTTAAATACTGATGATTAAAATAGTCACAAAACCTCAAATTTTAGTGAAGTATATAAATGATTTTAATCAGTTCCACAAAACATGACTGGATGGATGAATGGCAAAAATTAGACCTTTATCCCTAAAATATTCCAGTGGATAAAACAAGAATAATTCCCTTGAATATTTTGGACACGTTGAAAGCAGTGTGGTGGCAGAATCATAAGCATGTTTGTCCTTGTTTGTCCCCTCTTTGTTTAGCCCCTTGTGGGCAATAAAGAAATAAGAATCAAAAGCATGCCAGGCAAAATACTTGGTGGCATTTCCTCCGTCTTTACGTTCTGAGTTCAAATTCCACTTAGGTCAACTTTATCTTTCATCTTTTTGGGGTTGATAAAATAAGTACCAGTTGAGTACTGGGGATCAGTGTAATCAACTTATCTCCTACCCCAAAGTTGCTGGCCTTGTGCCAAACTTTGAAACCAGTATTTTGAACAAGCTGCTGTGATTGTTGTTCATATAAGGGTGACAGGCTTGGTTATTTTTATAAGAGTGATAGCTGTTGTTGTGGTTATTTGTTGACTCCTACCAAGCTGACTCTGTAATCTAAGGTATTCCCACCACAATCATCCTCACTCATGGCTGTGTGGTTAAGAAGTTTACTTTACAGCTACAGAGTTTTGGATTCAGACCCACAGCATGGTACCTTGAGAAAATGTCTCCTATTATAGCTCTGGGTTGAGCTATGCCTTGTGAGTAAATTTGGTAGACAAAAATTGTCAAGAAGCCCATTGTATATATACATGTGTGTGTGTGTGTGTGTGTGTGTGTGTGTGTGTGTGTGTGTGTGTGTGTGTGTGTGTGTGTGTGTGTGTGTGTGTGTGTGTGTGTGTGTGTGTGTGTGTCCTCACTGCTTAGCAAACAGTGCTGGTTTATTTACATCCCTGTAACTTAGTGGTTCAGCAAAAATGACTGACAGTATAAGTTCAAAATTCAAAAAATATGCACTGGGGTCAATTTGCTCATGTAAATCCCTTCAAAACGATGCCCCAGCTTGGCTGTAGTTCAATGACTGAAACAAGTAAAAGATAAAAGAAAGAAACATAATGAAACTTTGGCCACATTAATCATTTAGCTTTTAAACTGGTCATATCAAGCCTAAATTTTCTACCTGTTTTATGACGAAATTAGACAGATCCAGCCTCCAACTCCTATTCTACAATTTAATTTCAAAAATAAACAATCACATCATTGAAATCTTAAAGCTACAAGATAATGCATGATTAATTTGAAACAGTGTGAATTAAAACTGTGAATTACATTTGACCAAATAATCTGAATGCTAAAAGGTTAGCAAATAAAATGGTAGGGTGTAGTTTGAGGGATATTTGGCTTCTAACTCTAGTCTTACGAGTAACCCTACAGAGGCTCTGTTATTTGTTAAAACTCATCTTTATGTGGTTTATTTGATGTAGGGATGAGGTCGTTGAGTTTTGGTTTTTTAAACCATATTTGGAATATGTATGTTTGCTGGATATACTTCACACTGTTCCAAACTTTTTTTTTCAAACATACTGCTACTACCACTACTGCTGCTACTGTTGCTGCCATCATCACCATTATCACCACCAACACCACTGCTATGGCCACCACCACCTCTACTGCTGCTGCAACCACTACTACCAATTTTTAAATTACTAGAGTGTAGTCAAAGGGAAATTTGATTACAATTTCTAGCAGATCAAATACTCCGCATAAACTCCTTCATTGGTTCATTTACATAGATTTAAGTAGACTGGTGTCGGTATTTTGTATCATGTTGCATGTGTACGAAGTATGTGATAGTCACAGCTTATAAAATTTTTAGTTGTGTTAATTTTGGTTTGACTTGTAAGTTTATTTGGTTTTGCTATTTTGCTCACTAAAATTAGTTTGTTTCTAACATTTCTAGATGTGTTTGTAGTATTTTTTTTCGATGAGTGCTGTGATAAGAGGCTTGCTTCTCAACTATGAGATCTTGAGTTCTATCTTATTGTATAAGCACATTGGGCAAATGCCTTCTACTAAAGCCCTTGGCTGATCAAAGATTTGTGAATGGATTTAGTGGATGGGAACTGAAAAAAACCCGGCCTAGTGGTTAGGGGTGTTTGACTCAGCTCATGGTTATGTCCTAGGTTCAATTCCTTGACCAGAAAAGGCAACATTTCATATTACTTCAGTATATTCAGCTGTAAATGTGTACTGGCTATGTATTGGTGCAGCTCTCTTTCACTCCAACTCTCACATACTGGATATGCAGCTGGGTCAAAGGTGAATGGGGGAGGGGTGCTGAAAAGATGCCTATACTTACCTATGACTACCTAGGTTTCTAAACTATGGTGCCTACTAGGTTGTGAATGATGGCTTTATTATTCTTTGTATATTTGAAAACTGTTTAAATCTTAAATCATTAATGGTGTAAACTATAAAATTCCTAGATTTAAATGACAAAACAAAAGACTAGACTCTATTGTGCATATGAGAATACTTAGCATAATTTTATTATAATCAACTCTGATGGAGCAAACCTTTAACAAAGGCATTACAATCATGAGTACCCTTTCCTTTTTTAGGAGTATGTATGTAGGACTATATTACTTAATATAAAATTGCTAGGTGTGATTTCAAACAGATTTGGTTACTATTTCTAGGAGATTAAGAAACCATATGGGGCTAATTTAGCATATTTAAAGTTATGACAACAGTTAGTATTTCTCATTTACACAATCATTGTTCTTGTTCCTTTGCTGTAGATCAGTTCTTGGTGTTTTTAGCCATAGCTGTCCTATCTTTGATGTAAAGAGAGAGATTTGGTCTCTTCTTCAAGCAGAAGAAGAACCCTCTATAATGGTTCTTCTAAGCTTGTGATTTACACGGTTCTTCTTTTAGGAAAAATAACATCTTGAAGAAGAATAAGAAAATATATGAACTGACAAAAACTGATTTCAGAACTAAGAAGGCATGGCAATGCATGTACATTTGATGCATTACCATCTGAAGACTGCTTTGATATTTAAGAAACTTAAGAATACATTATTAGATTGCTATTAACCCTTTTACATGGAAATCAGATATATTCTGGTGTGGCTGTGTGGTAAGAAGTTTGCTTCCTAACCATATGGTTCTGGATTCAGTCTCATTGTGTGCCACCTTAGGCAACTGTTTTCTCCTATAGTCTTGGCCTGACCAAAGGCTTGTGAGTGGATTTGTGGTTGATGGAAACTGAAAGAAGCCTGTTGTATATATATATATCTATGTGTATGTATCTTTGTGTGTGTGTTTGTTTCCTACTACTCCTTGCCAACCAGTGTTGTGTGTTTACGTCCCCATAACTAAGCATTTCAGCAAAGAGACTGATAGAATAAGTACCAGGCTTTAAAAATAAGTACTGGAGCTGATTCATTCGACTAAAAGAATTCTCCCAAGGCAGTCCCTCTGCATGATCACAGTCTAATGACTGAAACAAGATAAATGATAAAGATACTCAAAATTTCATTACACTTAAATGTGTAAAGCAGTTTTATATTCAAATCTGTTTTTGTTGAGAATTGTCATGTTTGAAAATATCTTTTATTGAAGTATGTCAAGTTCATTATGAGATAAGGTGACTTTCAGGGAATACCAATTCTATTGTTGATAATTAACATCATTATGGAAATAGCCATGAAACTGAATTATACAGTTGAAGGGTTAAAATGATTCTATGATTGGTTTGGCTTGAACATTCAACTTCTAATAGAATTGTAAGAGTGAAATACTGACATTACTCTTCTCTATCTGTTGTGGTTGTGTGCCAGAGTTTGTGTCTTCAGTAACAATTTGCTTGCTCATTTCTCAATATCGTCTGTCAATATTTTTGGTCTGTCTACCTCTCCATAGTTTCTTAGAGAATGGTCGTTGCACTGGCTTATACCATCTCAGTTTTCTGTGTTTCATCGTTGTGAGAAAGTATTCATATGAGCCAATGCGATGCTGGTTTTGCAAATCTATAGATTTGGGATGTGGTTCAAGTACAAAATGCTTAAGATGTTGTGGTAGCATCTCAATTCTGGTACATGTATCTTACTCTGTATCTCTGCAATAAGAATCCATTTCTTTGACTGAGTAATATCGATAAAAACTTTCGGGGATTTTTGTTGTTGGTTGTGGAGGAATTATCTATGTAGTCACTCATATGCAAGAAATTATAACCAAATCTTCCTGAAATCACACCCCACCATCTTGAAAAAGAAAGGACTGTTTGACAGTCTTTTCCAAGATGAGGACTGCCTTTGATTGTCAATAATATTGTTTTTGTCATTGCTGTTTAGCTCTGAATAAGCTTTGACTTAGAACAAAAGAACAATAATGGCATTGACAGTCCATAACATTAATAATAGAAGATGACAGCAACCAGTTGCTGATCTTCAACTTTTGCATAAGGAATTTTGTAACTTTTATTAGAATATGCCTTTTTGTATATATCTGAGAATACATTGTTCAATGTTGCCTTCCTTTCTTAAGATGGTAGTTATGGTGGGGTATAATTTGGAGGAGATTTTTACTATTTTTTTCAGCAAGTTAAGTGATCAAAATGCATAGTTGTACACTGATAAGTTGTGCTTCCTTATTTCAATTATTACTAGTTATTATAAAATGTTCTAATCCCTGTATTGTAGAATAGATAAATCATATCACTGTGTTTTATAAGTGGTGACTAAAAGGGCTGGCATGAGAAAGGGCATCTGGTCATAAAACACTGCCTCAAAAACCATCTAATCTCTACAGCATAGAAAAGTGAATGCAAAAAAGATGATGATGATGATGATTGGTTTATTTACCTCATGGTCATAGCAGTTAATGTTTTCTCCAGCTCAAGCAAACAAGAAGATGCACTCCGTATTGCCAAACCTAAATATATATTATCAGGTTGAGTAAAAAGTAAGCAATGTTTTGAACCATGAAGAATTTGTACCAAATTTTTGCAGTTTTTAATTTTTTAAAACATTTTTTTGCAGTTGTCTGATAATACAGACATAGACTTGCCCAACTGTATCAATAAATTAACATTGATATTTTTTTCACTGTTGTTACACTCATCTATCTCAAGGTATGTTTTAAAAAAGATGGACGGCTGTAGTGAGAATGATGCAAGTGAAAGGTGTTGAGCTGGTATAGCCGGTTCTGGAGGAAGAAAAAGGAAAAAAAAAACAAGGGAAAAAAGAGAGAGAAAACAACCAGCAGTTTGATTAGAACCCCACATCGATTTTTTCAATTTTGTCATTTTTATGTATTCACTCAATTTTTCTGATTTTTCGGTTTTTCATATTTTTTGAATTTTTAATCATGATTTAATTGTAACAAATGTTATGTGTTGTGGTGTCCACGTTCGTCTTTTATAGACAATAAAGAAATTGTTACAATAATCTGAAATGGAACTGTCAAAGTATGATATTCGAGCAATTTTGCTATTCAACTTCAAAAAAGGACATAAAGCAGCTGAAACTGCTTGTGATATCAACACAATGTTTGGTGCAGAAAGGACCAGTGAGTGGTCAGTTTGAAAATGGTTTAAACAATTTCGCAGTGGAGACCTGAGTGTAGTGGACGCTCATCTGTCATTGATGACAGTTAATTAAAGACCATGTAAAACCACTTGAAAGATCCATGTAAAATCACTTGAGAGCTGTCAGAAGAACTTCAAGTTAGCCAGAAAACTACCTGCAACCATTTGCATGTGATCGGAAAATAAAAAAAAAACTCGGCAATTGGGTACCACACGATTTGAATGAAAATCAGAAAATGCACAGATATGAAATTTGCTTGTCGCTTTTTCTCTGTAACCAGACAGATCCATTTCTCAACCATATTGTAACTTGTGATGAAATGTTCTTCACAGTGATTGGACCAAAATGAAGCACTGAAAACCTTCCCTAAACATGAGCTCTTCAAAAAAAGGTCATGGTGACTGTTTGGTGCATACTGCTGGACTCATCCGCTATAACTTCTTAGAACACAGAAAAACCATTACTACAGAAACATATTGCCATGAAATTGCCAAAATGAATAAAAAACTGTTACTCCTCAGTTCCAGACTGGTCAACAGAAGAGGGCCAATCATTATTCATGATTATGCTCAATCACACATTTCACTAATGACACTTCAGAAGTTGAGGAAACTTGGCTATGATGTTCTTTCTCACCCAGCTTATTCCCAGCCCTTTCTCCTACCGACTACCACTTTTTCAAGCATCTTGATGGCTTCCTGTGAGAGAAGGAGTTCAAAAATCAAATTGATGCTGAAAGTGTGTTCAAAGAGTTTATTCAGCTCCAGAACTCCAGATTTACTGGAACAAACAAACTTATAACTCGTTGGCAGAAATGTGTTGATTGTAATGGTGCTTACTTTGATGAATAAAATTTCCGCATTGTTGAAATATATTGTGATGAATTTCATGTTTCAAAACGTTGCTTACTTTTTACTCAGCCTGATATTTATGGTTACAAAAGTATTCAGACATACTTCAAACCTGATAAAAACAGTCAACATACTTTTAGTATGAATTATAAACACAATACATATGTGGCCTTATTGTGTATAAGATAGTTCTAAATTTTCTCAATTGGAAGTAAATGGGCTTCCTGTTTCATAAGTGGGAAGTAAAGACTTGAGCTAGCAATAGGAGAAATAGGAACTCCTAAATTTTGATAATTTTTATCTTATTTAATTATCTTTTGTTTGCTTTGCCTCTTTTTTTTTTATATCTAAGGAAAGGAATTACTTTTGAAATTAAGAAATAATATATGAGTGAGATGATTTTCCTTTCCTACAAAGTAAAGAATCAAAAATACCAATAATTAAAATAAAGAAGGAGTATCCATCTGGGTACAATTATGCTTTATGATCCCTTGATTTACTGAAATAGCAGCCAATTCTCCCTCAAGTAATACCCAGCCACCTTACTTACTATCTAATGTAGTGTTTATTTCCTGGTTGATAATTCTTTAATTTGAATCTCATCCTTGAAACTGTGCATTTATACAAGGCAGTAAAATCTCTTACTTGACTGTATGATGCAGTAACGGAGGACTGATTGAAGTGTTGTTTTAAAAATTAGTTTTTATAACTGAAATCTCTTTAATTAAAAATTAATGATGCTTGGCCACTACCAAGCCAATGTTGATAGAGCTGTAGACGTATGATCAAACACATTCCAGTCATGACCAGCCTGCCTTTCATATTTTTAATAATTTTTGTATCCATGACTACATCAACTAAAGTATCCTCCTTTTATGTGATCTGATAAAAATTTTGAGGCATTTTTGATGCATGTTGAGTGACCATGTAAAAGCTCCTTCATTCATGTATGAAGATTTTATGTGAAGTTTGGTGCTTTATAGCAATGAGATTATTCAAGATCTCTCTCAGCAGGAAGTCACCACCATTGTCATTTTAATATCCATTTTACCATACTGACTTTGGACAGATGGGCTTACTGGATGCTGTATCACCACTTCTTGATTCTGTTTCATCTAGTGCCTGTGTTGCTCAACATAACTGATACTTCATTTCATTACTTCTTCTTGTGTCATCATCTCTTCTGGATACCTTCTACTAACAGAACCATTGTACCTACTTATTTTATTTTTTAAAATTTATTTATTGCCCACAAGGGGCTAAACATAGAAGGGACAAACAAGGACAGACAAAGGGATTAAGTTGATTACATCGACCCCAGTGCGTAACTGGTACTTAATTTATTGATCCCAAAAGGATGAAAGGCTAAGTCGACCTCGGCGGAATTTGAACTCAGAACGTAACGGCAGACAAAATACTGCTAAGCATTTCGCCCGGCGCGCTACAGTTTCTGCTAGCTCACCACCTTTCCATTGTACCGTCTACTAACAGAAATATTGTATATAGACATTGTTTGGTAGTATGCAGCAGGTTGCAATCTATTGTTTTCTGATATACATCAGGCTTTAAATGTGCACCCAAATAGGTGCAGGTATGGGTGTGTGGTAAGCTTGCTTCCCAACCACATGTTTCTGAGTTCAGTCCCACTGCATGGCACCTTGGGCAAGTGTCTACTATTATAACTTCTGGCTGACCAAAGCCATGTGAGTGGATTTGGTAAACAGAAACTGAAAGAAGCTTGTTGTGTGTGTATATATAGGCGCAGGTGTGGCTGTGTGGTAAGTAGCTTGCTTACCAACCACATGGTTCTGGGTTCAGTCCCACTGCGTGGCACCTTAGGCAAGTGTCTTCTACTATAGTCTCAGGCCGACCAAAGCCTTGTGAGTGGATTTGGTAGACGAAACTGAAAGAAACCTGTTGTATATATATATATATATATGTATGTATGTATGTATATATTTATGTGTGTGTATGCTTGTGTATCTGTTTGTCGCCCCCCAATACTTGACATCCGATGCTGGTGTGTTTGTCTCCGTAACTTAGCGGTTTGGCAAAAGAGACCAATAGAATAAATACTAGGCTTACAAAGACTAAGTTCTGGGGTTGATTTGTTCGACTAAAGGTGGTGCTCCAGCATGGCCGCAGTCAAATGACTGAAACAAATAACTTAGTGGTTTGGCAAAGAGACCAATAGAATATGTACCAGGCTTAAAAAAAAGTAAGTGTTGGGGGTCAATTCATTTGATTAAAAATTCTTCAAGGAGGTGCCTTAGTATGGCTGCAATCTAATGACTGAAACAAGTAAAAGATGAAAAATATATCATCATCATTGTCATTTAACATCCACCTGTTACTTTTCCATGCTTGCATGGGTTAGATGAAATTTTTTGAGGCAGATTCTCAATGGCCAGATGCTCTTCTTATCACCAACACTCACCTGTTTCCAAGCAAGATAATATTTCTCCATGTCCCCAGGTGTTTTTCATGGAAGAAGACTGGAAACGCACAACATTCACTTGTGTGATGGTGATGCTTCTTTACAACCATATTGTCAGAACAAAAATATACTCAAACACAAATACATATAGGTTTCTTGCAGTTTCTATCTATCAATGCATACATATATGTGTGTGTGTGTGTGTGTGTGTATATATATATGTGTGTGTGTATACATCTTGTTGAGTGTGGAGAAAGGAACAAGAATAATGATTGTGTAAATGAGAAATAGTAACAGTGGTCATAACCTTAAATATACTAAATTAGCCCCTATATGGTTTCTTAACCTGCTAGAAATAGTAACCAAATCTGTCTGCAAGTCAACTCCTAGAAGAGAGGCATGAAAAGGGAGATTCCAGAAGGCTGACGTTCTGATGAGAGAGGACTGGGCACAGTGGCAATGAAGGCTTGAGCTGGTCGGATGCACCAAGAGTGACAAGAGGTGGAAAGATGTGTAGGTCATGGGGTTAAATGATGGAGGTACAAAACCAGTTAGTTTTAAGGCACTGAGGCCATTATAGACAGAAAAGACAGAGGGAGCTAGACCAAAAGCAGCAGCAAGTCGTTTGAGGATTTAATTCCAATTAGTTGACTGGCCCTTCTCTGGATGCAGTCCAGGATATATATGTGCGTGTGTATGGCACCAGCACTGTCCAAGATATGGAAGCAGTACACAGCTGCAGGTCTTATTTGAGCCATGTAGAGTGTCAGCCTCTGTTGAAGGCTAGATATTTTCTGGACCTGAAGCAAGAACCAGTTTTGGGGATACAGCCCGAGTTAATGTTATGTGCTTTTGCCAAAAGTTTTCTTTTTTTTGTATTAACCCTTTAACATTCAGATTATTCTGTCCAATATAATGCTTGCTTCTTTGCATTGTTTTGAATTACACATGCATTATTTTTTTTTTGTGTGTTGAGATTTCAATGGTGTGATTGTTTATTTTTACAATGACATTATAAGATAGATATAGGAGGCTGAATACGGCCAGTCCCAACACAAAATGGGCAGAATATTTGGGCTGGACATGGCTGGTTTAAATGCTAAAGGGTTAATGATCCAAAAATATAATTTTAGAAAAATCTAAAAATAATTAGTTTGGTAAGTAAATGTTTTTAAAATAATGTTCCCTAGAAATTGATGTTCTTGCTAGTTAAATATGATCAATCACAACACTAACTTATGGAAAAGTACCATCATTCTTTGATAAAAAATTAAGTTACTTTCCTATAAAAAACAACCAAGATTTCAAACGATCTCATTGAGTTTGTATGCAATTTTTAAGTTACTGAAATTTTTATCCTCGGTTCACATTATGAGATAAACATCATCTTTCAATGATGATTCCATGCCTTTAAAGCAGCAAGGTCACTTGGTGGTAGTATTGCAATTTTAAGCTTTACAGCTAGCTATAAATAGTAAAATTGCAACTGAAGAGATCACCATCCATCATAAATTTTGCCCCATCCAAATCTATCTGGGAAGAACTCCTGAGTATATTCTGGTAAAAGAAAAACCATGCCTAATTCAAGTGACCACCGTTTTACTCACCCATTCTTTCATCTTCACTGACACAATGATGATTATTTTACATTAAACATTCTCACCATTTGTCAATTATCGCAGCATTTAACAAACAAGATTATAAACTTGGATAATTTAACACCAGGATATGCGACTCATGATTTAATAGTTATGAAACAGTTTTCATTATTTATCAGCGTTAAGTCCCACTATAATTAAGTCTTGTTTAGTTTAGATTTTATGACTAAGTAATTAATTTTCTTAATACATGAAACGTGGCTGTTCCGTCTAACTTATCTCACTAGCCATTAAAGAAAAATACCTTTGTAAAAAATAGTCTCTACCGTTTTTCAGCACTCTAAAATATATACACCTTACGGTGTTTATTTTGGTTTCTGCTATATTATTTCATTTAAATAAATGCATGCAGACACACACACACACACATATATATATATATGTGTGTGTGTGTGTGTGTGTGTGTGTGTATATATATATATATATGTTTAGTACACTTACATATGCTAGAATAGAGAGGGATCCTATCATTTCCCAAGTTTATTTTATTCACTGAGCATGAAACCTATAGATATTCACATTTAAAAAGAAAATGTCATGCCGTACTTTCCTGTTACAAAAGTTGCTGTATTTCATCCAGCTAGCAGTGTTAACATAAAATCAATATCTGATTAAATATTAGAAGCTTCACGGGAAAAATCCTATGAAAATTCTTCTACCTCGTTTAACTTCTTAAAAAATTCCATTTGTTTACTAATGATCGACTTCAGTTTGGTTTAAAATTGCTTTGTTTCTAGTGATCAAAATTTAAATTCAGAGAGCGCTTCTCGACATTCGTAATGTTATATAATTATTAAAGCAATATTGAAATGAATTCAGAATAAAAAAAAAATCAATTAAAAAAAATTGTAAAACTGCAAAAAACACCAACTCGTTCCGAAATGGAATTAATATTTAGGCATTCTGCAGAGAATCTATAGATTCTCACGAAGAACTTACATAATTCAGAGTAAGATAAGAAACAACAAATATATAATATGTATACTGTAATAACATATATCGTCAGAAAGCTATAGTTTTGGTAAGAATTTATACCAAAGCGATAACTACGCGATTCGAAACTGTCATGTGCGTACTGGTAGTGACCGCCGACAGTTGCGAGTACGCATGTCCGTCCTTTGGAGGGCGGAAGTCATTCTAACGGAGTTACTAGCAATACAAAGTGAAGGTGAACGAAGCCTCTTCTGCTGTTGTTGCTGCTGTTGCTGTTGCTTCTGCTGCTGCTGCTGCTGTCATTAGCTTTCACTTTTGGCCTCCCACTCGCTTCCAGTCCACCGCTGATATATATATATATCTCTCTCTCGCTCTATCTCTTTCTGTCTTTCTCTCTCTCTCCCCACCCACTAACAGGACAAGTCGTTCATTCTATGTGTATGTTGCGCTTCTCTGTTCCGTACTTTGTGGACGGCCTTGTGAAAGAAAACTGTCCAGCGGCACTTTGCTACACTCAGTGGAGCTAAAACATCAACCGGACAAAACCTCCCTACGGAATTGCTTGTTATCCTTGTTAGTACTAATACAAGGACCACTATTTTTTTTCCATAAAGGTAACTCACTTTCCATCATTTTCTCTCGTTTTTCTTTTCTTCTCTAATCCATCTCATTTTATTTTTATCTCTAATAATAATAATAATAATAATAATAATAATTTCTTTTATAGTTTCTCTCTTTCTCTAAATATTTTCGTTTCTGTTCACTCTTGACATTTTGATCTGACATTTCTAACTGTTTTCTAAATTATCCTGTTTGCTTTAACCTTAACCTCTTGCCACAACTTTAGAGCTGTTTATATCATAACAATCCACTATTAACCACGTATGGAAATAAATTATTTCTATTTCGAATTCCGTTCGCTTCTTCGCTGTTTTCACCATCCCTATTTAATGTATCGTCTGCCAACTATGCCAGTCATTGTTATTATTTTTAACCATTATTTTTTCTATTAACCGAGCCCAAATCCTTTGAATCAGTCTAACAGGGTACCTGGTTTAGTTTTTCCTTTTTATTCAAGATCTCGGAATTGGGTTCCCATTCTTTAAATTTGCATCGCTAAAACCAAGCTTGTTTTGCTTTAACTACTACTACTACTACAATCTCATCATCATCATCATCATCACCATCATGATGTTCTATGTTTGTTAATGTTTTTATGTTATTTTGACAAATAGTACATTGTTTTTACAATTGATCTTTTCTTAATTCCGTTTAGTATTTTTCCACCTTCACATGTGTTACATCTGTTTATCCATGTGTTTTATTTTTCGACTGATGAATTGAGAATGAGTATATCGTTCTCCGAGTAGAACTTCGAATCCGTCTTATAACCTGATGTGGTGATAGCTTCTCTCTTTATCTCTCTCTCACTCCGTTTAAATTCTACTGTGATGCTCATCAGTATGGTTGTTGTCTTTCTCATGTCTGCATATATTAATGAATAAAAATAACTCCTTGGTTCATTTAACTACGAGTTCACTCCCACCACTTCGACCCTAGGGCATTTGTATTCGCGCCTTCATCTATATCTGATATCTACATATACCCAAACCTTGTGTTCCTGTGAAACTACCATGTTCATGGTCTATCTAATGTGATATAGGTAATATAACGTGAATAAAATCTACATATTTGCCAGAAATATATCTTTATGTCCCTAATCATTATCGTTTAAATGAACTATTTTATATTAACTTCAGATTTATTTATTATTTTTTAAAAATTGTATTTCATTTGCTAAATACTCTTGTTTTCTTTAACCTCTTATTACATTTTCGTGTTTGTAGAATTTCAAGTAAAATGTTGTAACGAACACTACCAAATTAGTCATACTGTTATTTGGAAATTCCATTGCAAATGATTTTGATGAATTTAAAAGAAAGGTTTCCTCTCTGCAATATTCAATCAAACACAATCAAATGAAGCATGTTCTTGTTTATCCCCAAGTCAGCTCTAACCTAGCGAACTTATAATTAGAAGTATTCCGACCATGATCATCCTCGCTTTTTAGGTTTATATCTACCACTATCCTATCCATTGTGTCTTTTTTCCAAGATAGTAAGATGTGATTTGAAGGACATTTGACTGCTATTTCTAGCAGCTGTAATGCTGGCTCGGAGTATGCTTATTATAACCGGTAGCTGAGCAATAATTTATCTTTTTTCTAACTTTTCCTTTCGATTTCTTTATTTCTTTGTGACATTTTCAGTGATGAGCATGTATACTTCTTCGTTTTCCACCTGGTTATAGAGATTTCTGTGGAAATGAACGCCTGTGAATATATATATATATATATATATATATATATAATATATATATACGGAAAAATATGGATATACACACATATATATTTATTTATTTATTATATATATATAATAATAATAATAATAATCTTGTGGAACATCTTATGCACCTAAAGATTATTTGCGTTTGTATTTAATATTGTATAGACAATAATATTGAATGATTATAATCAATCTATCTATCCACTCACGTATATATGTATGTATATACACGCTCACACACATCGTCCTTCACTGTTGTTTAAAAAAGACTGAAGATATCAGCTGTTACAGTCAGCGTTGTCAAGTGCGAACTCCTTCAAAGGAATTACCGGATCTCCATAGTCATACCAACTCTTCATTTGCAATTTAATTAAATTTTTTTTAAAATTTATTTTCCTTTTCTACACACACACTGAAGTGCTATTATCAAAAACAATAAAAGAAACAGTATTCATGTTGTTTTTGTTTTTTTCTAATCAAAACTCTGTATTGTGTACACTCGGTAATAATTCAACAGCAACTCTTTTGTTTTCTATTACCACTGCTGTTGATTCTACCACACTTTTTTTGCAGAGCGAAGAAAGAAATAATTCATAAAAAAAAAAAAAATTAGTTTTCGAATAATTGAAGTCCAATATGCATGGTTTTGGTTCAACTTCGCCACAGACTATTTCCGTACATATGTGCACATTAAAGCCTAGTTTCATTCAATAAAAAGCAAAATGCTATAGTTATTTTCCATTGTAATGAGATCGGCTTTTCCAGTTAGCCTCTTTTATCATGGATTTAATTGTCCCTATCGCGCGAGTTCTTCGCTGGTCTATTGCTATTAAGGTTTCGCTTCAAAGATAATTATTGTATTGATGTTGGCTCAACTCAGTCTCGATACACGTGGCCTCTAGTAGTGTCTTCGGTCATCACGTCATTAAAAAAAATAGTATCCAAACACCTTCCCGTTGCTTTTGATCTCTACTTTCGAATTCTAGTTTTGTTGTTTTAAAATAGGACGTGTATGAAACAATGCGATTCGTAAAATTATATAAAATAATAGAATATTTCACAGGTAATATTACAGAATTATTTCAAACATTCACTTAGAAAATTCAATATTGAAACAAAAACTTTAAAAAAGTACACAGCTCATATTAATTTAGGAAAAAATTAACATTTTTATTTTATAATACACACTCCCACCCCCACACAGGCTATATATATTTTATGAATCCATAATACTCCAGAGTCCGTCTACAGTCCTCTGTGCTTTTGTCCTGTTTCTCTGTCGGATCCTCTGAACAATGTTGAATCACATCTTACTCAACAAATCCCATCATACAGTCTCGGGTTATTGGTTCATCGGTCAAATCTTCTGCCAATAATTTTATTCAGGACTTCAACGTAATTCATTTGTAAATACTGTTAAGAAAGCACAATAAGGCTTTCGACGATATATATTCTATTAGTTAGCTCTGGCTTTATAATTATATCGCTATATTTATGTTCGTTTTAAAGGTTTTGATTAGCTTTGTTGAATGAACCCTCTCTTCAGGTTCTGCTGTAAGAAAAGAAAAAGTATCTTCTACCATAGCCTTGGACCGAAGTCTTGTTAGTGGATTTGGTAGACGGAAACTGAAAGAAGCCTGTCATCTATATATATATATATATATATATATATATATGTGTGTGTGTGTGTGTGTGTGTGTGT
>NC_068984.1:53799838-53804468 GCF_001194135.2 Octopus bimaculoides
TATATATATATATATATATATATATATTATGGGATAGCAAAGAAATAAACGATTATCTTAAAAACTTCATTGGCTTACAGCTGTTTCAGTTCTAAAATGCAGTGGACTCATAGTTAAGTGCCTGAGTAACACACTAGCTTCATTGGAGCCTTGAATATGAAGTGACCTCTAAGGTGTTACTCAGGCACTGAACTATGAGTTTACTGCGTCTTATAATAGAAATAGCTGTAAGCTAATGAAGTTCGTAAGATAATCACTTATTCTTTTGTCATTTCATTTCTTATTATTGCTCTGTAGTTAACTAATGCTTTGTTCTGAAGCATATGTATATTGAGTTCTACACCAGATTATTAGTCTTACTATGCCTAAGCAATATATGTATGTGTGTCTGTATGTATGTATGTATATATATATATATATATATAGCGAAAATCGATTGGATTTTACAACACCTATATAATATGTAGATATTTATATTAAAAAAATATTAAACTATGTGAAACAAAGGTATTTTTCTTCTTTCTTTACATATTTTCAACTCATAATTTTACCACGTGTTGTTTACTGAATCTCCAGTATTTTTGCTCCTTATATTTGTATATGTATATATATATATGTATGCTTTTTGATTCCAATTCCATTTTAAGCACACAACCAATCATTCTTTGACTACTCTCCTGTAACACAATTTTATTTCATCATCCCTTTTTGCTACAAGTAGTTTGGCTGAAAAAGAAAATCAGCAAGCTTATCCTCTATGACTCCAGAATATAAATATTTATTGCTAAGTACCTAATGTGATCAGCTGAGAAAATGAGATGTCAGATTACAGATATGCTGAAACTGTTTTGTTGTTTCTGACATTTCATTTGATGTTCACCTAACAACTCTCATTAATAAAAATCATCCAGGAATTACGTCTATGATAGATAGGCATCTTATCCAGCAGAAATTTAATTATCATCTTTAACTATGAAAAGAAAAGGCACTTGTAGAATTTAGGAAACAAAAGTGTAAGATTTCCCTCTCTTCAGCAATAACCTTTTTTGATTATGTGGAATCACCAGCATATCTCAAATTCAACACCTGAAAAAATTACTCTCAAGTATCTTCTGTTAATCACCTGCTAAACATATTGAATCATTTTTTTTTTCTGCTATAACCAACACATATTTCTTTACATGACTGAAGATAATGCAAAATCATCACTCCCTCCCACATGGTTCTGGGTTCAGTTTCACTGCATGACCCCTAGGGTAAGTGTCTTCTACTATAGCCTCAAGCTGACTAAAGCCTTGTAAGAGAATTTGGTGGATGGAAACTGAAAGAGGCCCATCATATATTTATATATATATGTGTGTGTATCTGTGTTCGTCCCCCCCCCACTGCTGACAACTGGTGTTGGTTTGTTTACATCCTCTGTAATGTGGTTTGTTGAAAGAGACCGATAGAATAAGGACCAGGCTTTTTCTCACACTATCCATATGCCCAGTCCTTCTTCCCTAGAAGATTAGTTGTCTGGAATTCCCTTCCTGTTCATGTTTTTCCTGTGACCATTGACTTGTAAGTCTTCAGAAGAAACCTGCATATTTCACAGGTTTTCAGCGAGGTCATTAGAACAGCCCCCTCCAGATTAAAACAATACATAACTAAAAATATGGAGGCAATCAACATATTGTAAATAACAGATAATTCAGTCCTTGAAGCAGCTGGTAGTGTTTGACAATGACCACATAAAATTCCTTCAAGGTTACTGCTTACAAATCTGAGAAGGTGCATAAGCCATACTTCTTTTATCACTTTTCTGAATTTACTAATTCCATATTGCCTCCTAAATTTATTTGATGCTCTTGCAATACTCCTCTGAGAGGTACTTTTAAGACGCCATTCTAAAACATTGCTTTCAAAATTACATGCTTTTGCAATTCTTTTATTGTAGTTGTTCTCTACATGCAGAATCACCCACATAAACTTCCTCAAATGCAAAGAGTTTTTAAAAATGCTCTCCCTCTTTTTTGGGATTAACAAAAATATTTTAAAAAATGAAAGAAAGGAATAAATTACATCCACTAGTGATCTTTGTTTATATATATGAGTTTCAAATTTTGGCACAGAGCCAACTATTTCGGGAGATGGGCTAAGTTGATTACATCAATCCCAATGATCAACTGGTACTTATTTTATCAACTTTGAAAAGATGAAAGACAAAGTTGACCTCTGCAGAATTTGAACTCAGAACATAAACATGGATGAAATGCTGCTAAGCATTTTTCCCAGCATGCTAATGGTTCTGCCAGCTCACCGCCTTTTTATTTATATTAGACACTGTATCAAATTATTAAATTTTCCATGACTTATTTGTCTGCTGTTATGGTTTTAGTAATTTGCCAATTTATATAATGAGAATGTATCTCTCTCTTTGTTGCTCTTTTCATGAACTGATTGTTTTATGTATTTATGTGTTATTATATATTTATGAGGAATGTGTTCTCTGCTGAGTGATTTATATGCTTTCAGAAATTTTATTTTTTGAATTTCTTATACAGGAAAATGTCAATCTTCAGAGATGTTCATTGTTGTTTTATTTACTTGCCCAGATCTTTATTATATTGCAAATACAAATACAGACATGAGTCACTTATCTCTGTAGAAGTAGCTGGCTATTTATTGTTTGTGTTTGTCTGGCTTCATGTCAGTTTTGATTCGGCACACCTCTGATCAAAGGCGTTACAGTCATACCTCTCAAGTGTTTTAGGATCATGTTATCATCCAATGTATTGTTCCTTCCTTTTAATCCTTTCGTTACCATATCTCTGTTGAAATACACTGCTTTAGTTTCAATTAGTTTTAAAAATAAAGAAGAATATAGTAAAATAAGTTTGTCATTATTAAGCTAATGTTTGGAACTTGAGTTAACATGGAATATTGATGGAAAATTTTAATTTGGTTCACTTTAACCCTTTCGTTACCAACCCGGCTGAAACTGCCTCTGGCTCTGTAGCACAAATGTCTTGTTTTTATACATTTTGAATTAAAATCTTCCACCAAACCTTAGTCACAATTTATGTTCCTAACATTTTATTGGCACTCTGTCGCTTGCGACGACGAGGGTTCCAGTTGATCCGATCAACGGAACAGCCTGCTCCTGAAATTAACGTGCAAGTGGCTGAGCACTCCACAGACACGTGTACTCTTGATGTAGTTCTCAGGGAGATACAGTGTGACACAGTGTGACAAGGCTGACCCTTTGAATTACAGGCACAACAGAAACAGGAAGTAAGAGTGAGAGAAAGTTGTTGTGAAAGAGTACAGCAGGGTTCGCCACCATCCCCTGCCGGAGCTTCGTGGAGCTTTAGGTGTTTTCGCTCAATAAACACTCACAATGCCCAGTCTGGGAATCGAAACTGCGATTCTATGATTGCGAGTCCGCTGCCCTAGCCACTGGGCCATTGCGCCTCCACGTTCCTAACATTAGCTTAATGATAACTAAGTTATTTTACTAAATTCTTTGTTATATTTAAAATTAATTGAAAGAAATACAGAGCATTTCAACAGAAATACGGTAATGAAAGGGTTAAAACAGGAAGATTATATCATAGAACCAGGGGTGGTCTCAGGCTGGTTAGGGAGATTTGACTGTATTCTTAGCATGTTGAGCAACCATGTAGATGTTCTTTCATTGCCTTGTGATTAGACTGAAGTTGTGTACTGTTGTGCTGTAGTGATTTCTGTTTGCAATTTAAGTTTGCAGACCTGTTCAGTTCACAATTTGTAACCACTTTACTTTGTTATTGTTTTCAGAAACAGGATAAGTCAACATTTGTTTTTTCCTGTAATTCTGAAGCATGAACTCTAGATAACATATAATTTACTTCTATAGTATTTTGACCTTTTTTGTTGTTGTTGGAGACTATGGTGCCTACTTTATCCAGGAGTGCAAGGGCCCTTATACATCCTTGTATTCACAGCAGATGACATTGAAGAATCAGAGATACCAGATTAGATGTTAAACAATCATCTACTGCACTATCAGTGCCAATAAGCTGAAAGTTGGGAAGCTCTCTCTCAAGTAATGATTTCAACTGTTGAATCAACTAGCTCTATGACAAATGTAAGTTGAAACATACAGGCAGCAATTTTCTGTAAACATAAAAAAATACAAGCTACATGTTTAATTATGTTAGATTGTTAGCTTATTGGATTCTTATCAGAAGTTATATCTTTTATTGCATATATTTGGTTTTATATAACACACGGAGACTAGTATTTTTTTGCCTTTGGTTTTGACTTTTTAAGCATTATCTACGAAAATGTGTGATAAATTAGGATTCTGTATAGTTTAATGTGGATTGCTATTGATAGAAAATCTAAGAAATCTTTTTTTTCTGGTTTTGTGTAAAGATAATAATGAGTTGCTTTTCCTAATTCTGAATAAGAATAGTGATATCGTATATATTTCATCATCATCGTCGTCGTTTAACGTCTGCTTTCCATGCTAGCATGGGTTGGACGATTTGACTGAGGACTGGTGAACCAGATGGCTACACCAGGCTCCAATCTGATTTGGCAGAGTTTCTACAGCTGGATGCCCTTCCTAACGCCAACCACTCCGAGAGTGTAGTAGGTGCTT
>NC_068984.1:53804478-53805952 GCF_001194135.2 Octopus bimaculoides
TGATTTGGCAGAGTTTCTACAGCTGGATGCCCTTCCTAACGCCAACCACTCCGAGAGTGTAGTAGGTGCTTTTACGTGCCACCAGCACGAAGGCCAGTCAGGCGGTACTGGCAACGGCCACGCTTGAAATGGTGTATTTTACGTGCCACCTGCACAGAAGCCAGTCCAGCGGTACTGACAATGAACTCGCTCGAATATCTTTTCACATGCCACTGGCACAAGTGCCAGGAAGGCGACGTTGGTAAAGATCACGCTCAAATGGTACTATTTATGTGCCACCAGCACGATATATATATATATATATATATGCTAAATAAAATAAGATAACAAGGCTAAGGCATTGTGATATTTCTAGGATATTTAAAATGGGAAAGGTGGTCTTACAGCTGTTTCAGGGAAATAAATGATATCCCATCATCAGAGATGAGTTAAGAGAGTTTCTATAGAAGAAATACATATACAGTGTTTTATGTTCAGTCCTACAGTAAGGCACCTTGGACAATTGTCTTCTACTATACTCCCATGTTGACCAAAGCCTTCTAAGTGGATTTTGTATGAAAACTGAAGCAGCCTGTTGTGCGGGTCTGTATGCCATAAGGCCTGCGAATCTAACGAAGGCCTCAAAAGACGTTTTAAGATCCACAAAGATCAGAACCTAACTGCAGCTCAAGGTGGTCCAAATCACATATGCAATCTACGTGGGTGTCTTTTCAGTATATTGTCTGGTTTAAAAAGCCACATAAGATGCCATGATGGATCTAAGGTGTAAGTACAAGAGGTTGTCAGAGTCTGCATAGGGAGTAGGCAACCACTAATATATATATATATATATATATATATATATATATATAGATATTTTTGTGTGTGTATGTATTTGTGCATGTGTATCTTTGTGTTTATTTCTGACCACTATTTGACAACTGGTATTGGTTTGTTTACATCCCTGCAGCACCAGCATAGGTGCTTTAACACCGCTGCATTTTAAGGTTACACACACATATAATTTAGCTGTTTCTCTGTAGATAGAAAAACATGAACAATCTTAATTTATTTTCAGATATTATTAGATCCTCATCAGAAGAATTTACACCAGTTTGACCAATCTCAGAGAAACAAGCTGCCAATCTGTTTATATACTCACCAGTTACAGCAGCTAATGAAGACTGGAGTTACTAATTTGCATACCATTTAACACATTATTTAATATAAGGGGCTTGTCAATGGGGATCTCTGTCCACACAGCATTGAGATATTATGTTGGCTATTTTAGTTATTTCTCCGTAGATTGAAAAAATAATGAACAACCTTAATTGACTTCCAAATCTTACTGGATTCTCATCGGAGGTGTCTACATTTGACCAATATATCTGTATGCATATGTATGTGTATAGATATGCATATACATGTGTGTGTTTGTGTAGATATGTATGTATGTATGTATGTATGTATGTATAGGAATATAGATATATGTTTG
>NC_068984.1:53805962-53807836 GCF_001194135.2 Octopus bimaculoides
TGTGTGTGTGTGTGTATATATATATATATATATATATATATATATATACACACACACAAATATATATCTCTATTTTTACACACACACACACATGTGTGAATGTATGTATAGGAATATAGATATTTATTTATATATGTGTGTATATATATCATCATCATCGTGTGACGTCTGCTTTCCTTGCTGGCATGGGTTTGACGGTTTGACTGCGGACTGGTGAGCCAGATGGCTGCACCAGGGTCCAATCTCATCTGGCAGAGTTTCTACAGCTGGATGCCCTTCCTAATGTCAACTACTCCGAGAGTGTAGTGGGTGCTTTTATGTGCCAAGGGCCAGTCAGGCGGTACTGGCAACGGCTATGCTCAAATGGCGTTTTTTATGTGCCACCTGCACAGGAGCCATTGGCAATGACCTCGCTCAAATGTTATCTTTCACGTGCCACCGGCACAAGTGCCAGTAAGGCGACGCTGGTAACGAACATGTTCAGATGGTGCTTTTTATGTGCCACTGGCATGAGAGCCAGTCAGCGGCCCTGACAACGATCACGCTCGGATGGTGCTCTTAGTGCTCCACTAGCACGGATGCCAGTCAAGTGGTGCTCTCATCAAATTTGATTTCGATTTCACCTGCCTCAACAGGTCTTCGCAAGCAGAGTTTAGTGTTCAATGAAGAAAGGTATGCATAATTGGGCTGGTTACACCACTGGCATAGGTCACGGGTTATGGTCTGACTTGGCTTGCCGGGTCTTCTCAAGCACAGCATATTTCCAAAGGTCTCGGTCACTAGTCATTGCCTCGGTGAAGCCTAATGTTCGAAGGTCGAGCTTCACCACCTCATCCCAGGTCTTCCTGGGTCTACCTCTTCTGCAGGTTCCCTCAACTGCTAGGGTGTGACACTTTTTCACACAGCTATCCTCATCCATTCTCATCACATGCCCATACCAGCTCAGTCGTCTCTCTTGCACACCACATCTGATGCTTCATAGGTCCAACTTTTCTCTCAAGGCACTTACAGTCTGTCAAGTATGCACACTTACATTACGCATCCAGCAGAGCATACTGGCTTCATTCCTTGCGAGCTTATGCATGTCCTCACAAGTTACGGCCCATGTTTTACTGCCATGTAGCATGGCTGTTTGTACACATGCGTCACACAGTCTACCTTTTACACTGAGTGAGAGGCTTTTGTCACCAGCAGAGGTAGGAGCTCTCTGAACTTTGTCCAGGCTATTCTTATTCTAGCAGCTACACTTTCAGAGCACCCACCCCTGCTACTGACTTCTTCATCTAGGTAACGGAAGCTATCAACTACTTCTAGTTTTTCTCCCTGGAAGGTGGCAGAAGTTGTTCTCTGTACATTTTCAGTGTTTATTGCTCCTGAGCATCTGCCACATACAAAAACTATCTTTCTAGTTAGCCGTCCTTTGATATTGCTGCACCTCTTATGTGTCCATTGCTTACACTGGGTACATTTTATAGAGTTTCTACCTATGCCTTTTCTACAGATTGAGCAGAGCCATCTACCTGAAGGGGTTTGTATTTTGCCTACCTTTCTACTTATTAGGACTTTGGCTTTAGCTAGGTTGACTCTAAGGCCCTTTGATTCTAATCCTTGCTTCCACACCCGGAACTTCTCCTCTAGTTCTGATAGTGACTCAGCAATTAGAGCAAGATCGTCAGCATAGAGGAGCTCCCAGGGGCATCCTCACTTGAATTTCTTTGTTATTGCCTGGAGGACTATGATAAAAAGGAGGGGGTTGAGGACTGAACCTTGGTGGGCCCCTACCTCTACCCAGAATTCTTCACTGTACTCGTTGCCAACCCTCACCTTACTGACAGCGTCCCTGTACATGGCTTGCACAGCTCTCACTAACCATT
>NC_068984.1:53807846-53810048 GCF_001194135.2 Octopus bimaculoides
AACCCTCACCTTACTGACAGCGTCCCTGTACATGGCTTGCACAGCTCTCACTAACCATTCATCTATCCCTAGTTTCCTCATTGACCACCAGATAAGGGATCGGGGGACCTTGTCAAAAACTTTCTCCATGTCAATGAAAGCCAGGTACAGAAGTTTATCTTTGGCTAGGTATTTCTCCTGCAGCTGTCTTACCAGAAATATAGCATCAGTGGTGCTTTTCCCTGGCATGAACCCAAACTGCATCTCATCTAGACTGACTCTCTCCCTAATTATTTGGACTATGACCCTCTCCGTGACCTTCATTACCTGATCTAACAGCTTGATACCTCTGTAATTATTTGTATCTGAAGCGTCACCTTTACCTTTGTAGCAGTTGACTATGGTGCTGCTACCCCAGTCATTGGGGATGACTCCTTCATGTATCGCCTGGTTAACTATATGGGTGACTAGTCTATAGCCGACACGGCCAGATATTTTGAGCTTCTCTGCGGTGATTCTTGATGGGCCTGGGGCTTTCCCTGTCTTCATACTCTTAATTGCCTTATCTACCAAGGTACTGTCAATTCGGATAGCTGGTCCCTCTGTTGGGTCAATATTCAGCAGACTCTCTTTCTCCCATTCATTCTCTTTATTGAGCAACCTTTCATAGTGGCGTCTCCAATACATGTATGTGAATATATATAGGGATTTAGTTCACAAGTGATCTAAACGATTAGGTACACTAAGTAAGTGCTGTAACAGATTACTAGGGTTCCAAGGTTATAGCCGAGACAGTAGTTATGGAGCCATTGCAGATTTCTGATATAGGAGATATATAATTGTTAAAGAGGATAATTTTTTCCAATAATAATAATGTATACGACTTGAGATGTTTGCCTTGCCTTAACGTTTGTTGCCCTCTCTAACAATTATATCTATATATATCTATATCTGTATATATATATAAATATATATATGCACACACATATGGACATGTTAAGAAAGCAATAAGCAAAGAAAGAAAACAACACGGATGGGGACAAATTTTACTAACTCTTAAAGAGAAGAGTGAGAGTCTTGACATTTTGGATGCTAGTCCTTCATCAGGAGAAAGAAAGAAAACACAAAATAGATGAGGAGAATGAATGTTTGCAGAAAAAGAAACGCCAGGTGGGAATGTGGTTTGGTGAGGGGAGTTAGAAAGGGAGGTGGAGGTCAGGTGATGTGAGCATATATATGAGTGTTTCCTTGTATGGAGTGTGTGGAGGTCTGCAAGTATGGGAGTGTAGTAGCATGGGGTAATGGTTTGTAGGAGGATGTGTTGTAATATTAATATTATTGCATGTGAAAGAAAGGTGAGGAGAGTATCGAGGTAGGCGGAAAAGAGATCAGTGGAGCAGTTACGGGCAAATTCAATAGGGCACCCAGAGCTTTTGAACTTGTGGATCTTGGGAATGAAACAGACGATGGGTGTAGGGTGTGTGCGTGGGGTTTGGATGATATGGTGGGTGGTAGATGTTTGTAGTAGGGGTAAGATCAAGGGGCATTGGATGATAGAAGGGGAGCTTCTAGAGCTGTTGCATAGCTTCAGTTCTGGAGAGGTCAGCTCACTGCACTTACCAGCTGGTTTGACGATGGTGGGAATGACAAGTTTGACCAGAGAGATGTCAGAGCATTGAATGCTGTTGGAAGTTAGTGACCAACTGCATGGTGGTAGGCATCAGTAAATAATTCCAAAGTACTAAACTAGCTAGGGCTCAATGCGCAGTGTGATAGTTCACAACCTAATTTGCTGGAGCAATTGGAGGCTTTTGGCACCAGAGGGGTATTATGAGGAACGTATTATGGCTGGCGAAAGGAAGAGATTGAGGTGAGAAGGGAAAGAGAAGTGGGGAAGTGTGGGAAGGGCAGGAGAAGGCGGTGGATGAAGCATGAATGAGTGAACAAGGAGAGAAGGTGGAGGGGAGAAGTGGGAGGACCTGGGAAAGGAGAAAAGTAGAATGAAAAGAGGAAAGGTGGTTGTGGGATATGTATATGAATGTGTGTATATATATATATATATATGTGTGTGTGTGTGTATATATATAGGTGTGTGTGTGTATATATACAGGTGTGTGTGTGTATACATATAGATGTGTGTGTGTGTATATAGACATGTGTGTGTTTGTGTGTATATATATATATATATATATATATATATATATATATATATATATATATATA
>NC_068984.1:53810058-53811392 GCF_001194135.2 Octopus bimaculoides
ATATATATATATATATATATATGTATATATATATATATATATAGATAGATAGATAGATGTGCGTGTGTGTGCATATATATATAGATGTGTGTGTGTGTATATATATCCATGTATAAATGTATATATGAGTATGTGTACATATGTGTGGATATATGTGAGTATATATGTGCGGATATATATATGTATATGCATATATATATGTGTGTGTGTGTGTGTATATGTATATATGTGTGTGAGTGAATACACACATATATGTATCTGTGTATGCGTGTGAATATATAAGGATAAAAGCAATCGATTTTCATAATTAGAAAAAAGCAAGTCATCATAATCTTATCACAAAACTAAATTTTAGATATAAAAACAATTGTTTTCAACTATTTCCAATTTCTTTTCTTTATCGTTTTCATGCCCATAATCAAGCATAAACTTAATACTGAATGGATAGCTCAAGAATTAATTAAGAGTGGAATGATTAAAATGGGAAATGTTTTTACTGAATATTAATTGAACATGTAAAAATAAAGTTTAAAAAAAAAAATGTGTTGGTAATATATTGTTTTTGTTTTGATGCTGAAAAATAATTTTTCCACTGTGGAAATGTGCTGGTTATCACTAAAATTTAATAATTGTTTGGTGAATTGATTTTTTTTTTTTGTTTTTACTTGTTTCAGTCATTGGACTGTGGCTATGCTGGAGCACTGCTTTGAAAGTTTTTTTGTTGAACAAATTGACCCCAGTGCTTATTTTCAAAAGCCTGGTACTTATTCTAATGATTTTTTTTTATCGAACTGCTATGTTACAGGGAAGTAAACGAACCAACATTGGTTGCCAAGCAATTGTGTGAGACAAAGACACATACACACACTTATATTCATACATATATACATATGCACACACGCACACACACACCTTGTGCGGGTGACAAATGAGGTTTTCGAGTGAGATCGTTGCCGGTGCACCTGGACTGGCTCATGTGCGGGCGACACATGAAATATTTTGAGCGAGATCGTTGCCAGTGCCCCTGGACTGGCTTTTGTGCGGGTGACACATGAAATTATTCGAGTGAGTTCGTTGCCAGTGCCCCTGAACTGGCTCTTGTGTGGGACCGTCGTAGGATTTTCGTAGGATTTTCGAGCGAGATCGTTGCCAGTGCCCATGGACTGGCTCATGTGCGGGCAACTCATGAAATCTTTCGAGCGGGATCATTGCCGGTGCCCCTGGATTGGCTCATGTGCGGGCGACACATGAAATCTTTCGAGCGGGATCATTGCCGGTGCCCCTGGATTGGCTCATGTGCGGGTGACACATGAAATCTTCCGAGCGGGATCGTT
>NC_068984.1:53811572-53823171 GCF_001194135.2 Octopus bimaculoides
GTACCGCCTGACTGGCCTTCGTGCGGGTGACATGTAAAAGCACCCACTACACTCTCTGAGTGGTTGGCGTTAGGAAGGGCATCCAGCTGTAGAAACTCTGCCAAATCAGATTGGAGCCTGGTGTAGCCATCTGGTTTCACCAGTCCTCAGTCAAATTGTCCAACCCATGCTAGCATGGAAAACGGACGTTAAACGACGACAACGACATATATATATATATAACCCATGACAACATGGAAGGTGGATGTTAAACAATGATGATGATACACACACACAGAGATATATATGGAAAATAAATGTTAAATGATGATGATGATATATATAATACATGATGGGCTTTCTTCAATTTCTGTTGGCCAAGCCTACTCACAAGGCTTTGGTTAACCCAGGATATAGCAAAAGACACTTGCCTAAAGTGAGATTGCAGTGAGATTGAATGCAAGACCTTATGGTTTGGAATGAAGCTTCTCACCATACAGCCAAACCTGCATCTATGTTCTTAACTTTTCTGACCAATTCCACTTGTTGTTTGTTTATAGGATTGACTCTCATCTCTGATTTTCTGTAGCTAAAATCCTAATATGTTTACTGTAGAATATGCTCAAATATCATGTTGGTAAATAACAAACTTTAATTATTTTTAATTAGTACTTTGTCAGTATTCTTTAGTTGATAATTCTAAAGTAATAAATATCACCATGGCGGCAATAACTCACCATGGCGGCGATAGCTCCTCATTGTTATATGAATTATTGATTTCTGTATGTGATAGCTTGTGAGATGATCTCATTGAATCCTTTTGGTCAATGGGATATAGAAAAACTGGGTATATTTTCAGGAAATGTTACTTTTGCATTTGTGCAGTATTTTTATTTGTTTTATATTTTCTGCATTATTTATAAACATAGCACATTGTCATTTAAAAATTTATCCTTATAAAATGATTTACACTCAAATTTGCTTTATAAAGTTCAGTATATTCTACTCATATGCCAGGGGTAGAATCATTATCATTTATGTTTGTTTTCTGCACTGGCATTGGTTTCATGGTTCAACAGGAGCTAGCAAACCAGATCACTTTGCCATGCCCCAATATCTGCTTAGGCATAGTTTCTGCAGCTGGATGCCCTTCCTAATGCCAACCACTTTACAAAGTGTACTGAGTGCTTTTTACGTGGAACCAGCATGAGTGAAGTCACTAAGTAACTCGCATATCAAGACCCCTTGACTGAAGGGTGTATTATTGAGGCAAGTGGCTTTATGCCAGGTGATGAGAGGTTAAAGTATAATAGAAGGATTGGAATAAGTGTCTTGCTGTGGAAGAGATACTTGGTTAGCCCAGTTAGAAAAGAGAGATGGTGGTGAAGATGTGTCAGGACCTACAGTCAATTTGTAGGAAGGTGAATATAAGAGAAGTTGTTGTTGGCATTCCGTCGCTTACGACGACGGGGGTTCCAGTTGATCAGATCAACGGAACAGCCTGCTCGTGAAATTAACGTGCAAGTGGCTGAGCACTCCACAGACACGTGCACCCTTGGGGATATTCAGCATGACACAGTGTGACAAGGCTGGCCCTTTGAAATACAGGTATAGCAGAAACAAGAAGAAAGAGTAAGATAAAGTTGTGGTGAAAGAGTACAGCAGGGTTTGCCACCAACCCTTGCGGGAGCCTTGTGGAGCTTTACGTGTTTTTGCTCAATAAACACTCACAACGCCTGATCTGGGAATCGAAACCGCGATCCTATGATCACGAGTCCGCTGCCCTAACCACTGGGCCATTGCGCTTCCACGGTACAGAGAAGTAAACAGAGTAGAAAAAAAACTATTTTTTTATCTTGACTGGAAGTTTGTTATACAAAGTTATTACTATTTAGAACCAATCATACTAAGTTAAGTGTCAAGGTAATTTCTTGAAAGGTTAATTCTGTTTTTAAATAAACATCTGTATCATAACTGTTTAAAAACAATAGTTTTTAATTGTTTATACATATTTTATATTCAGTTTTCAGTCATCAGTTTGTTTTAATTGTACGTCTTAAATATGAATTGTGTTGATCTCACTAATCTTGGATGACCTGCACAGACCGTGGGTGCACATCTACAAACTATAGAAGTTATATTTAGTGCTTCAATCAGTGTTTGAATCAGCACAAAAATAGAATGGGATTTAATTTGTTTCAAATGGATTTAAGAACTGACTTTATATCTAAGTATAAAAAGTTAAATGAAACTTTAAATTATGCGGGAAACCTGCTGATTTTACTTGTCTCTCTTTCTCTCTCTCTCTCTCTCCATTTAGTGTCAGCAATACCATCTCTGTTACAACTTCTGCCATAACTACCAACTGTCCTTTTTTTTTATTATTAGTGTAGATGTCTCAAAGGGTAGAAATGAACATGCAATTGTACAATATATAGATGCTGATCTGAAGAGTATTTATGATAGTCAGGACATCCTCTTATCCTAATTATGTTAAATTGTGATTTCAGGCTTAAACATCATTTTTATTAAGGGGATGAGACTTACGATTATGGTATACATTAGTGAATTCTTTCACTATTACTAATTTTGTCTGACTTCCATTATTGTATGGTGATATAAGGCAGCAAGTGAGCAGAGTCATGAGTATGCTGGACAAAATGCTTAATATAAGTTATTGGTGTATCTCAGGCAATACAGTTGTGATCTAGTAATAACCATTGGAAAGTCTGATGAAGGATTATAGATCCGAAAGCACTTACTTAGCCAATTAATCCAAGAACTAGCAACAAGGCTATACACAGACCACATGCTACCAGTTGGTCCCCCCTGTGTATGTATGTGTGTGTGCATGTCTGTTTCTCTATCCATCCATCCATCTACCTACCTACCTCTCAAAAAACCTTTAGACCTTTTGAACTTTTGAAAATTTGAAGAAAATAACTTTCTGGGATTTTTAAATGAGGATTTCCAAGGGCTTCCTCACTGTTCATATAATTTATTAAAACCTTTCACACTACCTCAGCTTCTTGTCATCTTTTCATTTTTAATTCAAAAAATTTTTCATTTTGTCATTTCTCTACATTTTCCATTGTTTTTTCTTTGTTGTTCAATTCTGTCATCTTTCATTCTTAGCTTTTGATTTCACCATTGCTAATTGCTACTTCTCGAGTGTCACTTCCTTCTACCTGTTACTCCTAACTTAGCTTTACTTCTCTTAGCATAGCACCCCCTCTCACCACCCTACTACAGTGTTGTCCTGTTATCTCTCTGTACTAAAATGCTTAATAGCATTTCTTCTGACTTTATGTTCTGAGTTCAAATGCCACTGAGGTTGACATTGCCTGGGTCAATAAACTAGATACCAGTCAAGCACTGGGGTTGATGTAATCGACCAGCCTCCTTCCCTCAAGGTTACTGGCCTTGTGCCAAAATTAGAAAGAATTATATACTGATATATTTATGCTAGTGGTCTCATCTTAGTTGTTATACTCACAGTGTTGCTATCATTCTAACCTCTGCTCTTCTTCAGGTATCTTTCTTAATGAACCCTTTAATATACCCATGGGATTAAATATACCCATGGGATAAAATATTCCCATGGGATTATTATATTATCTGCATCAGGGTTATTTTTTACACAATGGATTATCTTTGATCTGGACAAAGGAAGGAGAACAATCTATCTCTTTATATTTAATAAAAGGTTCAGTTTGAAATTCCAAGAATATTACTAAATGCAGCAGGCACCTAGAGAATGCTGGAAGGGACAACAGTTGAAATTTGTGACTGAACAACCAAGATGGAGATTCTAGTCTGAATATGTCAACTTATTTATTAAAATTTATTTGAATTAGAATGACTACTTATTTTTTAAGTGTCTACTTATTTTTTTAAAAAATTATTTGAATTAGAATGTTAAATCTTCTACTTATTAGGACTGTTGTGATATGGTGTGTAGTAGACTTATTTGGAAAAAACCTCCTGGTTAGTTTCATGATAAAACAGTATTTTTTGTTTGCAAAATCTCTTAGATCACTCTATTTGTTAGTGATATTTTCAGGAAAATAGTGATAGTGTTGCTGGAAGGACATCTGAAAAGATTGGATTAGAAATAGATTAAAACATGAAGAATTTACAATAAGCTGTATTGAGAATCAAAAGCATTAAGTTTTGTTTACATAAGGTGGTGAGGACATGTTGTTTCAATGGATGGTAGTTTGGTGCAGTTGTTAAAGAAGAAAACATGAAAAGAATGAAATTAGTTGTGATTTGAAAGCCTTTATGTTGACTGACAGGCAATAAGTCAAGACAGGTCAATGAGAAAATTTGTGATTTAGTAGACCACCTTACGCTACTGTAAGGGAATCAAAGTTTGGTTGATAGCCAACTGTAAGAACATTTTCTTTTAATCATTTTAAGAATTCATATTTGAAACACAGCCAAAAAGCTTCTTTGTGGCCATTGAAACTATATCAGCATTATCTATTATCATTGTTATCCATACATCAGAGTGAGTTAGGTGGGAGTTTTCAGTGAGCCAGGAACTCTGGTTAACTAAAAAGAATTTTCAAACCAAACACAATATGATAACTGTGCTATCTTATATACTACCATGTATCATGTACTCCATTAGGTAACAATACCTTTTGTTCATATAATCCTCATTGTAAATTTGAAAAAGAATTTCTAATGAAATCATGCCATTTCTCCTTTAAAATTACAAGATTGTTTACTTTATTAAATGTATTATTTCTTGACATAATACATAAATTGAGCCTGTTAACTAGTTTTGTTTTTCACTTGAAACAATTTCCATTATGTTGTTAATACCTTTGCATATGGATTCTCAATGTTGCAATTGTCAGTTCTCTCTCTCCTAAAAATTACAACTATTCTCCCTGAAGATTGGTGATTACAAAATGCAAGGCAGTAAATGGAGACATCTGATGCTTGATTACTAAATTTGTATAAGACATATATAATAACAATAATTAGTAAGTTACACACATGATGGTACTGTTATGCCCGTGTGGTTAAGAAGTTTGCTTTATAACCATATGATTCTTCTACCATAGACTCAGGTGCTCTGAGTAGAATTTAAAAGATGGAAACTCTGCAGATGTCTGCTGTGTGTATACAGGCAAGGTGATGGCCTGTAAATTATTGAGTTCAGCGAAAAAGGACCATGTGATGTTTAAGTATTAAGTTATATGGCGTTAGATGGATTTAACTAATCAGTAAAAAAGACATTGATTGAATAAGTATCTGGTAAAATACTGGGATTGTTGTAGCCTAAAGACTGAAGACCAGTAAAAGAATAGAATTATCCTGCTGTGTTTTTGTTACATAATTCTTAGTGAAGTTTGATCTGTTGTAACTTTGAAAATTGCAAGACAAATATCTCTTCAGAAGATTAACAACTATTATAATTAATCTGTCTCAGCATTGGTTTAATGTACAGTTTGTGTTGTATATAGTTGAACTGCAATTCAGTGCATCAAGCTTTCTTGTGTTATTTAACCTGAGAGATGTAATATTCTGAGTTCACATAAAGCATAAAACCTGATGCTAAGTTTTCTCTGATCACTGTCTCATTCCAATATTCTATATAACTTTCCCATGCTACGTTTTTGTTAATTTGCATTATATATTAATACCATCAGCCATGCCAATCACTTTTCAGTTCATCCTTAAGATCTTTGGTTGTCTGATTGGAAAATATTTTTAATAATGGTAATAATTCAGCACTGTTTGCCATCACCATTGAAAAAAAAGAGAAATACTTGGCCCACTTTTTGTCTTTATTCTTAATATTCAATACTATCAGACAGGGTGTTAGATGGCAGAATTAGTACAACTTAGACAAAATGCCTTGCAAATATCAAATCAAACCAAAGTTGACATTATATTTCATCCTTTGGGGTTCAATAAGATTAATATTATTCAAGTACTTCCATCAATCTAATTGACTAAACTTCTCTTACAAAAATCAACATCATTGCCACTTGGTGTTTTTCTTTCCTTTAAAGATAAATTTTTGTTAAATTATTTGTCTACTATTGATTTACTTGTTTGTGTTGGTTATAATTATATCATGGAATGTATTCCAAAATTTACCAACTCATTAAAGTTCGTTTTCACTAATCCTATAACTTGAGATTTGTTATTAAAAGTTAATAGGATTCCAAATATGAAGAAATCTGTAAATGGTATTTGACAAAGTTTCTGAAGCCATCTAAGTTCTTCTTACTTTGACTTTCTCCTGGATTTTGTTTATCAACCACATTTCAGAGTGCACTTCATTGTGACACTCTTGTGATGGTACCATGATAAAATGTGCTCTGTACATAAAAAGGGTTAGAATATAAGGAGGGCATTCAACTACAGAAACCATGCCAAAAATGAAACATACAAGCGAGCCATTGTCTTTCAACTTATCTTCAAGGGTAGAATGCGAACTGATATAAACTGTTGTTGTTGTTGGCACTCCGTCGCTTACGACGTTGAGGGTTCCAGTTGATCTGATCAACGGAACAGCCTGCTCATGAAATTAACGTGCAAGTGGCTGAGCACTCCACAGACACGTGTACCCTTAACGTAGTTCTCGGGGATATTCAGCGTGACACAGTGTGACAAGGCTGACCCTTTGAATTACAGGCACAACAAAAACAGGAAGTAAGAGTGAGAGAAAGTTGTGGTGAAAGAGTACAGCAGGGTTCGCCACCATCCCCTGCCGGAGCCTCATGGAGCTGTAGGTGTTTTCACTCAATAAACACTCACAACACCCGGTCTAGGAATTGAAACCGTGATCCTATGACCGAGAGTCCGCTGCCCTAACCACTGGGCCATTGCACCTCCATGATATAAACTATAGATGGCAAATGACTATAAAATGATGATAATGGTGATGTTTGTATGTGTTTCTTTTAATGTGACTAGTTTTCCAGATGTTTTTAAATATCTTTAGTATCAGTTACTATAATTTCTACATTATGGGACAGTTGTTACTTATAAACTCTTATATTGACTGAGCATTTAAAGCTTCTTCCTTGGTTTGCTCTGCCAATATCTTAACTTTCAATAACAGCGTGCTGCTCATAACTCCTGGAGACTTCAAAAAGTAGTTGAGTGAATAAGGTATTGGACTGTTAGCATATAAGATTGTGAGTTTGAGTCTGTTTGGTATTCCATTATGAGTCTTGAGAGAAAGTCTTAAATCTTAATTTCCTGAGTTCACTTTGTTAGGGAGAAATGATGCCAAACATTTCCAATTAAGTTGACTGCAGTAGATTTGTACGTTGCCTAAAAGGAGATTTGTTCTTCATTTGTCTCAGTTCAGTAAAATGTTTCCAAAGATAAGTGCTTTTTCCATGGACATAGTGCACTTATAAAGCTCTGACTATATCCAGTTAAAATTTTCAAAATTAAACTTGGAAAATAATTGACATCTTACAGTATTTCAAAATGGTTAAATCATGAGTTATATCATCTAAGATTCATAATTTATATCTCAAAGCAGTGAAAATATTGATTAAGCTTATTTTGATAATAGATTTTCTTTCTTTCATCCTCTCACTCTCCACCTCTTAATTCATACACACATGCATGTAGTTGACAGCATCTGTTATTTAAATGACCTGACCAGCAGTGGAAGTGGATGTCTTGAAAAAGTATCGACAGTAAGAATGGCATAGGAAAAATCTAGGGAGATATTGTCTCTGCTGGCAACAAAGGGATTCTATCTGTGAATGAAAGACAGATTATACAATATTTCTATATGAAGTGTTATCTTGTAGGGTAGTGAGACATGGGTATTAAATCTGGAAGATTATGAAGGATGGGAAGAAATGAGATGAACATTCCCTATTGTATGTGAAATGTTAATGTGAATGAGTGACAGTTTAAATTGAGGGGGAAAATATGGGTGTAAGATGAATTGGCTGTAGTGTATAAGATAGAAAACTGAAAGTATAGACATGTAGAAGAAATTCAGATTATGCAATAGAAGCAACTCTGTAATGTGAACATTATCAATACCACATACTTAATGTACATGTGTTGTTTAAATGCCAGAAGCTGTGGGGTTCTTTTTGTCTGGGGAAAAATTCCTTTAAAGATGTATTGTGTTAAAAGTGCAGTATACTTTAGAGCTAGCTGAAATGAAATCACTTCTGAAGTGATCAGGAGAGCAACAGACACCATATTTCATTGTAGTTGTGGCTTATCAATATTGTGCACTTGATTCATTTTGAAATGAAAACAAAATCATAAGGGATGATATTTGGGTCACTGCAACTTGTGGAACCTCACGAAGGAGATGACAATGGACTACAACAAGCATTAAGTTGATGTGCAGGAGTAGACCCATCCAACCTGTACAAGCAAGGAATAACAGACATAGAATGATGATGATGTATTTGTATTATATACACATGCATACACTGTACTCTTTATTCCTGTTATTACTCATCAAAATATCAATCAGAATATTTCTGACATTTACATTGCCATAAGCAATGTAAAACAAAGTATTCATATTTAAACAAAAAGTGTATTCATGCTAGACTTTATTTGTTAAATAATAACCTATAACAATTTGTTTCTTTACTATATACACTCACACTACAACAGTTTACACTAATTACAAAATGTAAGTCAAGAGAAATACTTCAAGTGGACGAGACTTGAATTTAGATAATCCAGGTAGAGCTTATGTACTGAATGATGCATGCAAAAATTTTAAATGAAATGAAATATGCCTTTTAGTTTCAGAAAGAAATCAGAAACTTATTGGCATTTGTTAGGGACACAGAGGGTCATAGAACAGAAACTTTTAGGATCTCATGAAATAAATCAAAAGTGAATTCAGTGTGCTTTTAAATGGCTAGAATGACTATGAATAATTGCTTTATCTTTAATATATATATATATATATCCTTAGAACAAGCCACAACCACAGTCTTCTGATCTATTGGCTCCTTTTGAACTACCTGATTGAAAAGATAGACATTAAATGGTGACAATGGTGACTGACAATTTACTATGTGTAAATACATACACACACACACACAGATTAAGATTACCATTGGATTCATGATAAAGAAGCCCTTAACAATTGTCAAGCTAATTACATGAAACATATGTGTTTGTCTCCAATGGTAGCCTTAATTCACAAATAAAGAATCCACCAATGCAATGCTGAGCACTCATTCTCTTTATTTGATATTTACATATGTATATATACACAAACATAAATATATAAATACACACACATACATATACACACACATGATATTCATGTAGATTTTCAGGGTGTCCCCCCACCCCCAAAAAAAGGATACACATATTGAATAATTTTAAAGTCAGTGTTTATTAAAATACAGTTCATTTTCAAAATCTAATAGAATCTACAAACAGAATTTAACATTTTTTTATGGACATCTGCTTTTAACTTGATGACCTTTTCTGGTCCACTACTGATATTGCAAAGCAATGGAATTGCAAACAAGAAACATTTCTTTCAGTATTTATGCACATTCTTGTTTGATAGCCACCCTCAATTCTTTGACTGTTGTTGGTTTTGTACCGTAAACTTTATCTTTTAAGTACCCCCCATTAAAAAAAAAATTTAGTGGTATAATGTAACTGCTCTCTTTTACATGTTTCAGTCATTAGACTGTGGCTATGTTGGGGCACTGCCTTGAAGAATTTCAGTTGAATGAATTGGCTCCAGTACTTTTTTTTTAGTCTCATACTTATTCTATTGGTCTCTTTTGCTAAACGACTAAGTTACAGGAACATAAACACACCAACATCAGTTGTTGAGCAGTGATGGGAGACAAACACACACACACACACAACAGGCTTTTTTTGGTTACCATCTTACAAATCCATTGAGAAGGCTTTGGTCAGCCTGCAGTTATAATAGAAGACCACAGGTTCCATGCAGTGGGACTGAACCCAGAACCATGTGGTTTGGGAGCATACTTCTTAACACACAGCCTCACCTGCTTGTTAATTAACATGGTATTCTTCCATAATATGTGAATTCTCAGGTCAGCTGTAGGATCACTTGTGGCAGTTAATTGAGCTATTTACTGTATTTTAACATGTATAAGGAATCCTTGTGTATAAGGAACCCCATAATTTTTGGGGCTTAAAATTTGGAAAAGAGATTTTGTAGGGGATTATAATACTATGAATAAGAAACTTCCATATTTTTTAACCTAATTTTTGACAAAAAAGGGTTCCTCATACATGTTAAAATACTGTAATTTTAATGTAGCTTCATCATTCCAAACAATCTTTGATGGAAAGTGTCCATCTTCTACACATCTTGCTAAGAACCACTTGGAAAACTCCATTTTTCAGTCTAAAATATATCAGTATAGCACAGGAAAATTGTACTGTAGTAGTAATGGGAATGCTAGGTGTGCATTTCTGCCTTTTTTTTTACTTATTCAGCAGCATGTAACCTCTGGTAAATATATATACATACATATGTATATGTTTGTATGTGAGGGTCCATGGCCTAGAAGTTTAAGGTGTTGGACTCACAATTGTGAGATTGTAGTTTCAGTTCCTATACTTGGTGGTGTGTTGTGTTCATGAGCAAAATACTCAAGCTGACATTGCTCTGCAATCACTTCGACATCTGACATGTCGTACACCGTGCACCTATTCAGGCAATGTCATTTGAAGGAGGGCATGAGATAATATACAGCACATGCATTTGATGAAACGAAATCATTTGTGCAGCTTGTTTCACAAAGACTGAACACTCATACATCATCTTTGATGGGAGAGCCCATCTTATATTTGTGTACCTGAAAGATTTTCTCTGTGTTTTAAATATTGTGGACGAAACAAACATAAATTTAATTCATAATGTCATTATCTTTATTTTTGTCTCCTTCTTCCACTTTTCCTTTTTCTTTAAGTGAAACACTACTCAGGAATTATTAACATTTGAATTGGTATGTATTTTAACTGTAAAATTTGAATATCTTCAATTAATTCTATTTTGGCTTATTTCACTCTTAGCTGCTTTATTAAATTTGGCAATGTTAAAACACTAAGGCCTATACTAATATACATTTTAACATATAATTTTAAAACTGAACAACATAAGTTGTTCTAAGCATGTATATAAGCACTAGGCGCGGGCATGGCTGTGTGGTTAGGAAGCTTGCTTCCCAGCTACATGGTTTCGGGTTCAGTCCCACCGCGTGGCACCTTGGGCAAGTGTCTTCTGCTATAGCCCCGAGCCGACCGAAGCTTTGTGATTGAATTTGGTAGGCGGAAGTTACTGCTGTGTGTGTATATGTCTGTGAATGTGCTTGTGCCTCTCTCCCAAAGAGAGAGAGAGGGATATATATATATAAATATCTATAAACATATAGATATATATACATATATATATATAAATATATAGATATATATACATATATATATATAAATATATAGATATATATATATATAAATATATCGATACATATATATATAAATGTATAGATATATATATATATGCATACATATATATAGATATACACACATATATATATATATATATATATATATATATATATATATATATATATATATATATATATATATA
>NC_068984.1:53829615-53830790 GCF_001194135.2 Octopus bimaculoides
TATATATATATACATACATACATACATACATACATACATACATACATACAAGACAGGTGGTGTAGAAAGCAAACAGATGTATTAGTATAATGCTTGGGAATTGAAAAGGTCTTTAACGTTTCGAGCCTACGCTCTTCCACAGAAAGGAACACGGATAGAAAGAGAGAAACAAGCAGAGAAAAAAATGTGTGTAGTGGTTTGCGATCTATCATGGCGAATGCTAGACAGACGGGTAACACAGGAGAGCTAAGAAGAATGGGAGATAAGAAACTAGTAGTGATCCTAAAACGAAGGTGCGAGTGTGTAAGAGAGAACGTATGTGCTTGTGAAAGAGGGCTGGTGATCTTGACTTGTGTGTGTAGGTGAGGATGGAAATTGGTCAGTGCTGGTGTGAGCATGGTGGTGTTGTGATGTGATGTGATGTGTTGTGTGGTATGGTGTAGTGTGGTGTGGTGTGATGGTGGTGAGAGTGGGGAAACCATGGGTGGGGTATGGGTTAGGCTGAGGGTGGGGTATGTGGGAGAGGGTGTAAGGGATGGGATGAGAAAGATGGGGAAGGTGGGGTAGGAGTGGGATGGGCTTATGAAGGAGGGTTGATGATGAAAGGGAAAGGGGGAGGTGGGTATGAGATTAGAGAGAAAAGGGAAAGAGTAGGAATGAAGAGAAGTAGGAGTCAGAGCAAGAGAAGAGAGGTCGGTGGTAGGAAGTAGGAGGGAGGGAGAGAGAGGCAAGAGGAGGAGAGTTGAGCTCATGTGGCGAGAAGAGAGAAGATTAATCCCTGTTCATGGCAAACTGGAGTCCAGATGACCCCTGTGCAAGGACAATCCAAACACGGACAGGTGTTGCAAAGAGTTACCGGTAGAGCAGAAATGGCGTGAGACCGGGGTGTCATTGCTGATGCGGATGTCTTGGAGGTATTCTGCGAACTGGTCAGCCAAGCAGCGTCCCGTTTGTCCGATGTACAGAGAATGGCAGACTGAGCAGGAGATGAAATAGATGATATTGGTAGAAGTGCAAGTGAAGGAGTTGGTAATGTGATAGGGTCGATGATGGGTGCAGGTGAGGAGTTGCAGTTGCCGGTGTTGGAGAAGTAAAACGGAGAAATAAAATGTGTATGAATAAACATTGCCAGATAGCAAATAGTGACTTGGACATTGCTTAGTAAATATTTTTCA
>NC_068984.1:53830890-53836809 GCF_001194135.2 Octopus bimaculoides
ATATATATATATATATATATATATATATATATATACACATATACACGCACGCATGCACACACACACACATTGGTAAAGAGTGTAAATACTGGTGTGAGTGCATAAGGTACACACATGTGTATGTATATATACATAAACATGCATGTACATGCACACATGGACATAAACATATGTATATCTACACACACACACACCATATGCTTCCACACACAGCCCTTTTTTTTTCTCTACCAAATTTCATTCACAAAGAATGGTCAATCCAAGTTTATGGATAATGACATTTTCTATGCAATACTATTGAACTCTGTATCCTATAGCTGCAAAGTGAACTTCTTATACACACAGTTTCTGATTTAGGCAATTTGGAAGAAGACCAGATGACTAAATTGATCTCAGTACTTGACTGGTATTTAATTTTATTGACTCTAAGAAGGATGAAAGGCAAAATTGAACATAAAGAGCCTGAAGAAACACTGCAAGGATTGACTTTGTCTAATGTTCTAATAGTGCTGACAAATCTTTCTTATAATAATAATTGGGTATTTGTTCATATGCTGTCCACTTAGTGTTTAATGAAAGAAGTAGATAGCCATTAATAGTATGTTGGCCCTTTAGCAACAAACCAGTCATTAACAAATTCCTTAGCCATGGTAAAGCAGCATTTTTGTTTGGCAGCCAGAGTTTGGTTGCAAAATGATGGATAGGTAGGCAGATAGGTAGACAGATACATAAAATGACTGTATAATTATATCCACACATACATGTAGACATATATGAAGACTATTTACATATGCATATATAGACTCTGTGTGGGTGTGTAGCTCTCTCTCTCTCATATATATATATATATATATATATATATATATATATATATATATATCATTACCATCATCATGTGTCTGTTTTCCATGCTAGTATAGGTTGGGCAGCTTGATAAGATTTGGTGATCTGCAGGGCAGCATTGAGCTACAATGACAGTTCTAGCATGGTTTCTATAACAGGATGCCCTTCCCAATGTCAACCTCTTTACAGTGTGTACAGGTGCTTTTTTTCAGTTCACTGGCGCTAGCAAACACATCAAGTATTTTGCATGATAGGAAAATAACATGTATGTTGATGAATGTATATATGTGTGCGTGCTTGTCTAACCCTTTTAGCATTTAGATTACTCTGTCAAGTATAAAGTTTATTTATTCACATTGATTTGAATTAGCCATGTATTATCTTGTAGCTTTGGAATTTCACTGATGTGAGTGTTTATTTTTAGAACAATATTGTAGGGTAAGTGTGACAGGCCAGATGTGGCCTGTTTGAACTTAAAACAAGTAGGATATTTTGGCTGGATATAGCTTGTTTAAATGTTAAAGGGTTAACAACAGTAACAAAATGAACAATAATACAAAACGATTCAAGCCTTTGGCAAACAAGGTGGTTACAGGCTTAACTTTTAGAAAGAAAAAAAAAAAGAGACAATTTCCTTCATCAGCCACCAAACAAAATGATACTAATTGCAGAATGGCAAAAGTAAAATTAATATTCTAAACTCAAGAACTGCTTTTCTTTCTTTCTTATTATTTGTAAATTATCTAAATTCACAAAACATATCCATCTGGATATATTTTGCACATGTATCAGTACACAAATGACTTTCCCTATCAACTTATTTTCCCACTGCTTTAGCTGTTTTCCTACCCAGGTTGCGTGATCACCGGCGAGGCGACTTTCGTATGCCCGGTCGAGTAGGAGGGTCCCGCGGCGTGCACGGAAGCCACGGGTGCGAGCCCGGGTGAAGCCGACCGTAGGTGCAGATCTCGGTGGTAGTAGCAAATAGGGAGTAGTGATGGGCAAAAGACCTGTGTGTACACATACACACATGTCAAAAAATGTGTGGACTGTATAATAGCTTTCTATGTTGAGAGGTGTGTTAGGCATACATCAAGGACATTTTTATAAAAGATTGTGTCTTAACCAATAACTTCATAACCAAGAAAGAAAAAAACACACACCAAAAGCAAGCATCATGAACAGATCCACTTACAATAATAATAATAATAATGATGAAATTTCAAATAGGTACAATATCAGAAAGCGCAGTTGATTATATTGACTCAGTATTTGATTGGCACTATTTTCTGTACACAAGCATAAAATATCTATGTGTATATGAATATATTTAATATTTGTGGTTGTATTCATTGTTTGTTGCAGCTCAGGAAGTAATGCCAAATGAGATGATTATCTCTTAAACTGTTTTCTCTCAATATTGCTTATATTTCATAGAGAATTTAAGGATTTTGCATTTTCGTTAAAAATAACAAAGCAAAATGATATGTTTAATGCGCTATTAAAATAAAAGGAGGATTAATTTATTAAGAGGAAAAAAAAAAAATAATATCCCATTCCTCTTCTGTATTCTCTTCAAAGGTGTTCTAAAAATAAAACATCATTGAATGATAGTTAAGAAGCAATGTAACCTGATCAATTGTAATTGATTTGAATGTGTTAAGTTTTATTGATCTTCAAATGGTTGTAATTTTAAAATAAATTTTTGATTTACTTTTTCAAAAATTGTGAAATGAAGTTACTTAAACTTAACAAAATTTATCAAACTAATGTTTAGATAAGTGTCATACCAAAAAAATCTCAGATTAAATTTTGACAATTTTTTTGTTACCTTCTTGATCATTGATGTTTTTTTTCTTTTTTTCTTTCCTTGCTTGGCAAATCCTGTTCCAATACATAAATGCTTGAATAACTTCAGTAATTAGGATAAACTATGAAGAAATGTTTTGGTGAGCAAGTAATGACATTTTTGACATTTTAGATATAAATTTAGTGAGAGATAACTTAAGAAGATATTCTTCTAAGTAAAATGTCACTCAAATTATTCTGTATTCATATAGATAACTTGGCAAAGATTTTCAGTATGCTACAACCACTCATTTATCTAAGGATTTTAATTAGTTTTAATGCAAATAACATAGATTTGCTAATTTAATTACCAGTTAAGAATTTATTATTGTTAATCTTCAACTTATATCATCTACTTGCTTCAGTCAGTGGACTGTAACCATGCAGGAATACTGTTTTGAATGGTTTAGTCAAACAAATTGACTCTGGTACTTATTCAGTTGGTTTCTTTTGCCAAATCGCTAAGTTATGGGTAATGTATATAAAGACCTCCTCCTCCCACATGTATGCATGCACACACACACACTATATATATATATATATATAAATAATATATAAATATATGCATATATTCATACATATATGCACATACCTACATCTATATGTATACATGCAAGCATATATGAGTACAGGACATCATAAAAAAATGTTAAACACAATGAGAAATGAAAACATAAAGACGAAGACAGAAAGCAAACTTTTTTTCAAACAAAGAAAAAAAACAGAAACGAGACTTGTTTTTTTCATTGTTCGAAAAAAAGTTTTTCTGTCTTTGTTTTTATGTTTTCGTTTCTCATATATATATATATGTGTGTATATATATATGTGTATATATATATGTGTATATATATATGTGTATATATACATGTGTATATATATATATATGTATATATATATATGTATATATATATATATGTATATATATGTATATGTGTGTGTATTCATGCACACCTGACAAGCTTCCACAGTTTCTGTCTACTAAATTCACTTCTAAAGTATAATTACCATCTTGAGAAAAGGTTGATGATGTTCATCATCATACATCCATTTTTTCCATGCTTGCATAAGTTGAACAGGTCTTCTTATTTGCCACTGTCTACTGTCCTCTTCCTTGTGTACTTCAGTCTCCTGTGATTAGCTTTTATCACATTTCTAATGATTTCCTCGAAATCCATCTACTTTTGGTTTGTTCTATATGGATTGTTTGTCACTTCTTTACCTATTTGTCATTCACTTCATAGAGTACATTTGAAACTCACTAAAGTTTTGATTTTTTTTTTTCTTATCAATTTTGTAATGATCAGTTGATTACATACTATTCTACTTGATCTAATTGTTTTTTACCCTTTCAATTTACATTGCTTGCTATACTTGGAAAATGATTGTTTTATGAGTCCTGTGATGAAATGATACATTCCTGGCATTAATGTCACATGAAATGATGATATGAATAATATTACTCTTCAATATTTCATGAGATGAAGGCAATGAGCTGACAGAATCATTAGCAGGCAAAATGCTTAGTGGTATTTTGTCTATCTTCACATTCTGAATTTAAGTTCCACTGAGGTCGGTTTCACTTTTCATCCCTTTTGCGGATGATAAAAGAAGTTCTAGTTGAGCAATGGGGTTGATGTAATCATCTTATCTCCTTCCCCGAAATTGCTGGTCTTGTGCCAAAATTTGAAATCGATATTTTTTAGTAATATAAGGTGGTGAGCTGGCAGAATCGTTAGCATACCAGGCAAAGTGCTTAGTGGTATTTTTGTCTGTCTTCGTGTTCTGATTTCAAATTCTGTTGATGTTGCCTTTGCCTTTCATCCCTTTCGGGCTCAATAAAATAAGTACCAGTTGAACACTGGGGTTGATGTTGTTGAATTACCTCCTCTCTCAAAATTACTGGTGTTATGTAAACATTTGAAATCAGCATTTCATGAGATGTTTGAGCTGCAGAGAAGGCCACTAAGTGGCTTTGAATAAAGAGGGCAGAACAGTGTTTTACTGCTACTAGGATGCAAGATAGGACTTGATTAATCCTGGCTGGGTCAGCTGGGTAAGAGAGTCTGATGTTGAAAGTCCTGAAACCCTTTGAGACCCCAGAAGCATCACTGATGATACATCCCTGAGCATCCATAAGATGTATCTTATAAATTGTCAACTGAAACCAACTCATCTAGCAGCTATTATTTCTACAGAAGGATCTTAGAAACTCAGTTCGGTGGAATTCTGGTTTAAGCACCCCATATAAGTTTTTTACTTTTTGGAATTTTCAGAAAATTTTTGTGAATAAGTGTTCTACACACAAGTTTTCATACAATAATGTAAAAAAGAAAAAAGAAAAAAAGAAAATGATTTTTCTTCTGTGTGTGTGATTTAAGGGCGAATTTTAGCACAACTCATGACCACCCAATACCTTTCTTATTTCATTGTTACTCTGACATATATTGATGCTTTTCAATAATTTTCTCTCCATAAACACATTTAATGGAATGATGATGCACCCAAGGGTGGCCCATTGCAGGGATTTAAGCAAAACAATTCAGACTGTCCATACTTTAAACTCTAATTTTTAAAAAAAGAAATTCAAAAAGGAATGGAACTTCTAGGATTTCTGAGGGGTGGGCAGGGGTTTTAAAAATTAAGAAATATTTTTTTATAATCGTATGAATTCCTGTGTGTAGAATACAAAATTTGCAAACATTTTTTGAAAATTCCACAAAATAAAGTTATGAGGTGTTATATATGGTTCTTAAACTAACACCCCACTCTTATATATGTACATATATGTAGGCATCCTTTTTGTCTCGGGAGACAATGGAGTTGCGCATAAAATAATCTAGTCCGGTTTTTGCATTTCATGTCCTAATACATCTCCTGCTGAGGTTGTGTAGTCCTATCCTTCACAAACACTCCCTCTGGAAGGTGCTGCAAATGTAGCGAAGACTTTGCCTGGCTGGTTGTAATGTCATAGTTTCTTGTTGATGTCTTTTCTTTCCATTTCTCCTCTCTCCCTCTGTCACTCCTTTGTGTTCCCTCTTCTATGGTGCGTCGCCGTAACTTAGCAGTTCAGCAAAAGAGACCAATAGAATAAGTACTAGGCTTACAAAAAATTAGTCCTGAGGTTGATTTGCTCGACTAAAGGTGGTACTCCAGCATGGCCGCAGTCAAATGACTGAAATGAGTAAAAGAGTATATATATATACATACATACATACATACATACATATA
>NC_068984.1:53836837-53840997 GCF_001194135.2 Octopus bimaculoides
ATATACATATAGGCTTCTTTCAGTTTCCATATACCAGATCCACTGAGAAGGCTTTGGCCAGTCTGAGGCTATAGTAGAAGACAGTGCCCAGAACCATGTGGTCGGGAAACAAGCTTCTTATCACACAGTCATGCCTGTGCCTATATTTAACTATTTAATCAGCAATCATCACTGTCATTGGTTGATTCAGTGACTATTGTTTCATGCCTGCATGGTTCAGGAATACTTACCTGGCCATTTCAGTTACTGTTTTAAATAGAAAATTGTAGTTACAGTAGTATGAATGCCAAAGCAAGTTTAATTGAAGGTATGGCTGTTGAAGGCCTTTCTTCCTGATGACAGTTGTATTATTGCTTTTAACTTGTTTTTCCTCTGTTGATATTTATTGAATTAGTAGTGTATTGAATTAACAGGAAATTGTCTAATAGTTTACATGTTGAAATTAAATTCCTGTTAAGGAAAAGTAAACTTCTATCTGATCTAACATTTTAAATCTTATTTCACTCTATTAGCAGCTTTTGTTTTCTTTCTTTCTTTCTTTCTCTCTCTCTCCCTCCCTCTACCTTTCATCTATCTGTCCTATCAAATGCTTCTTACCATGCTTTCTAAGATAAGCGTTTAACTACAAAAGGAAATAACTGCAATTGATTGGGCCTATCAGAAGAGAGAGTCACATCCTGATAGACTAATGATAGCTGGGCTTATGGCATTAAGAGCTTTGGAATGGGGAAAAGTGTGAGTATACAGACAGCAGGATCTGAAAGATTTTTATTGCAGCCATATCTGTTTCCCCTTCCTTATATTAACAGCTTAATGGCTTCCCCTGTTATCTGTATTGTTCTAGGATCTACTGAACACACTTGGGTACATGAACATACTAATTCTATAATGATCTCTCCTTTTATAGTGGTAAGAAACTCTCAAGAGAGCTGAACAGCAGAAAGCCTTCAGAAAAGAACCCCCCTCCTCAACTTCAGTCAAGTGTTTTGGCCCTTAACTTTTTACACTCTCGGTGGGGGCAGGGGTCAGTTGCATCCAGGTCATGACTCCTGGGTGTCCATCTGCTGACTGACATTTTTTAGCCACTTGGATATTGGAGGCTTGTGCATTTAAACTGCCTGGAGATTTCATCTGGTTGTAACTCCTCTCCTTTGACTCAGCTTTTCAAACCTGTACTTATAGAAGAAATAACATTGGTTATCCTGATAGTGAAACGTCAATGCTATCACAATGAGACTCATTCAGTGTTACTTCCATCTGTTATAATAAAAGTGAAATTCTGTCTGGGACCCCTCTATCTCAGTCTACATTTGCTCTACATAGACATATTATACCTTTTCAGAATTATAATGATCCAGGAATTGAAAATTTGCCCTTCATTTGATTCTTGATCATTCAGTACTGGGATCTGATTTAAAAACGTTTGGGTTGCTACTTCTAGCAGGTAAAGCTTGGCTGATTCATGCCATCTTGGTTGGCATTTGTTAGATGATGTCAGAGGTCAAGGGGGACAGAAATGACATTCAATTTATCAATTTTATATCAAGATAAGAACTTTGGGACAACAGTTAGAATACAACTTGGGACTGGAGCACTAAAATGATTGCATTACAGAATTAATTCTCATCTGTCCTTAACCTCTAATCAAATACTACTAGGGCATATAGTCACTATAGATGTATTGTTGTCATGCTATTTAGCTCTCCTTACTTTTAGGCTGCAGGCCAAATTAGCCCTCCATAGGACCTAACTTAAAAGTCCACACGGAGTGCAGCTTTTAAGCTAGTTAGCATTAAAGCATGAAAATATCCCTTTAAATGGTATGGAAGTCATTTTTGTTTCTCTTCAACTAGATTCAGCTGGAACATCTCTTCACTGTCTCCGATATTGCAATTAAGGCTTTGGTTCTGTTCTTCCCAGAGAATATTCATTCTGTCAATAATGATGGAAATTATAATTATTAAAAATAATAAAATAAAATTAAAATATAGAAAACTGTGTATTTTTAAACACAGATATAAATGTCTTTGCTCTTATGTAATGAATTGTATTTCTTGTGGAATTCTTCATGATGCCTTTTTATTTTCTCATACATGACTTCTTTAAATTTGTTTTTTCCACATCTAAATTACAATATCTCAGTGTTCCCTCAAATTTACACTCCTCTTTTATTGCATCTGCTCTGTCTTATGAGGCTCTGGAATATCTTTGTCTTTTTATTTCTCTTGTTCTAACTGTTCTTGATATAATCTTGTCACCACCTTTTTCTATCATTCCCTTGTTAATCTTCTTTGAAAAGCCATCTGTATAATGGGAATCAGATGTATTGATACAGAATACATGTATGTGTATGTGTGTTAAGGGAATTAACTCCAAGCTTACCAGAGTTATTTCCCTTTGATAATGTGTACCATCTAAATAATACACAACAGCATTTACTATAAGAGCGGTGAATTAAGAATAATGAAATAATGAAATGGTTTTTATTAAATTTTTCATTTATTGTTTTTTTCTGGTGACATCTTGAACTGTGCTTATTTGTCAATATATACATGGTACAGTAATAATTTTCATTAATATACATCTATTGGTGACAAAGATTCTGCAGTGTGACATTTCATGAAACTAGTATGATGTTACAAGTAGGAAGCACTTTTTTCCCTTTTTCTTTCCTTTTTGTACATAGAATTCTATTCAATGAAAGAGGCATACATCAAAGCTGCTTCTCTCTCTCTAGCTTGTTTGCTCATCTCCCCTTTATATATATATTCTTTCATTTCTCTCTGACTTATCTCTTCTCTAACAAATATAATATTCTTTTCATCTCTGCAGCAGTAGTATTAACATATATAGTTAGTTATTAACATTCAGATATAGATTATTTTTTTAATATTGAGATACATTAGAAATTGCAGCATTCTGTTTGTGATACATGAGAAAATTTATTGCTAATCTTACTTCAGACTAGTTAAAAAAAAAAAAAAATAATACTATTGAGGACGTATAGATGAAGTTAATTATTTAAAAACACAGGTTAGTATTAATTCTAATTTATAATAGAATAGTTAGGGTTAGAAATAGAATCAAGTTTAAAATGGTTCTATAAATAATAGATATACTCGAATTTGAAGAGTTATGTAACTATATTGATATGGGAAAATGGATGCCAGATAGGAATATAATAGGAAATATTGATGTCCTGCTTTCACATTCACTGAAATAAAGTCAGAAATATATTTTCTGATGCAATGCATATTGAAATTATTCTAAACAGTTCAGTGTGTGAAACTGACTGTTTGTGTTTATAACAGATTTGCTTACATCATAGCATTCATTCACTTGCTTATTTAATGTTCATATTTTCCTTGCTGATATGGGTTGTATGGTGGGTGGGTGGTTATTTGAGGAAAGTCTTAAGGCTGGTTGCTGTTCCTGTCACCAACTCCTACCTTTATTTCTAGTAAAGGTCTCCTTCTTTTTTTCATAAAGGCCATATTCTTTTACTTGTTTCAGTCATTTGACAGCAGCCATGCTGGAGCACTGCCTTAAAAGGATTTTAGTTGAAGAAATCGACCCCAGGACTTATTCTTTGTAAGTCTGGTACCTATTCTATCAGTCTCTTTTGCTGTAAAAGCTCCATACACTTTTAAAATCCAGCTGTACTTGTGAATCTCAACTGATCTTGTATCAGTGCACTGCACTTACTGTATATACCAGCTGGTGTCACCACAAAAGTAGGTGCACTTATAAAAGCTAGCTACACCTGAAAATGTCATGTGTATTTGTTGCAAAGGCAGTTTCATTTATAGAAAACAACATTGTTCTTGGAGATGCTATTTTCTCTTGTTTGTAGTAGTCAGCTGCTCCTTTTTTTAGGCATAAAATATTTTTCCTAACGCTTTTAATGTTAATCTGACTCTACTGTAAAAATCTTTCGAAAAATTTTCTTTCATTTCTCTGAGATTCAGCCTTTTCTGAATATTTGTATAGATAATTCTATTCTGATTATGACTTCAGTGTCTTTATCCAATTCAATGTATTCGGGTACCTCCTTGAAGAATTTTTAGTTGAATGAATTGACACCAGTACTTTTATTTTTTTTTTAAAGCCTGGTACTTATTCTATTGCTCTTTTTTGCCAAACTGCTAAGTTACAGGGAC
>NC_068984.1:53841007-53841631 GCF_001194135.2 Octopus bimaculoides
TGTCAAGCAATTGTGGGTGGGTGGGAGGGGGCATAGAAAGAACGGTCATAATGTAGACAAGGAATGTCTACTTCAGCATCTTGCCTAAATGGTGACAGGTAGAATATCAATATACATGCACATTTACAAATACATTCACAAACACACATTTTATTTGTTAGTAGAAGTTGTGTACTGTCTCTAACGAATCATATGGTTGCTACCCTTCTACCAAAATGCAAATTAGGCTTGGGGTTAAGCTTCTGTAATTATTTTACAGCAAAATGAAATCTGTTTTAATCGTATTCATGTTACAAATATGACTGTGTGATTAAGAAGCTTGCTTAAACAAACATGCAGCCTTGGGTTTAATCCCCCTGTGCAATACCTATGCAAGTATCTTCTGCTGTAGCCCAGGGCTGATCAAAGCTTTCTGAGTTAATTTGTGTGTATATATATATATATATATATATATATATATATATATAATAAATGAGTGTATGCATATATACGTACAGGTATGTGCATACCTATGTCTACCTGTATATATAGGTGCATATCTGGGTACAGGACATTGCAAACAAAACGTAGACAAGAAAATAATAATAACCAGAGTACAGAAAACACACAAGCCACATAGAGAAC
>NC_068984.1:53842831-53848212 GCF_001194135.2 Octopus bimaculoides
ATATATATATATATATATATATATATACGACAAGCTTCTTTCAGTTTCTGTCTACCAAATCTACTCACAAGGCTTTGGTCAGCCTGAGGCTACAGTAGAAGACGTTTGCCTAAGGTGCCACACAGTGGGACTGACTCCAGAACCATGTGGTTGTGAAGCAAGCTCTTTATCACACAGTCATGACTGCACCTATATAGATTATATATGTTTATATGTATTTGTTTTTGCCTTCCACCACTACTTGACTCCACTTGTTGGCTTGTTCATGTCCCTCTAACTTAACTGTTCAGCAAAAGAGAATGATAAGTAAGTACCAAGTTTAGAAACAAATAAGTACTGGGGGTGGTTTGTTTGAGTAAACCCTTAAAGGTAATGCTGCAGCATAGTTGCAACCCACTGACTGATACAAATAAAAGATAAAAGATACTTTGTTGCTGCATTGATGACATTGCTTTGTATTGGAAAGAATGGCTTATTCTGCACAAATTTAGTTCACATTTGTTCAGTTTGCTGGTTATAGCAAGTAGTAAATAGAATTTACTGGCATTGAAATAAAGGTAAAGTTTCTTGGACTAAAATTTGCTTTACTTTTAATGTTTATAGGTCAATTTGGCTTTTGTTAAAGTAGCTAATGGCTATTGCTGTTCTGTTAAATGTTTGCTGTAACAATACCATTAGGACATTTTCATTTTGCTTCATATGCAAGGAAGCTAATTTAAGTGAAATTTTTTTAGATATAGGGCAAGTTTAACGTTTCAGCTGTTTTAATGAATGAACTTAATTCTCTGGGATGCAATTATCTACAGAAGATCACCAAATTCTTTTCTTACTTTTAGAACATCATAGTCTGTACAGGAACTGAGTTGTTGAGAGTATTTATAGATATTTCTCTGTTTATCCTCTCCTTTCCATTTCTATTCATTTATTTATTTATTTATCTATTTTTCCTACTAATTATATGCATGCATGGAGCCTTACCAGATAGTCTAACCCACCATAGGTTTTCTACAATTTGCTGTAGGTTAGATTTAGAAATAGGGATTGTATAAACCTGCAAAACTTGTTACATATTTACAAGAATCTGTTTGCACTCCTGCCCCATACACACACATGCTCATCTTTATTTTTAAATAAACTTTTCAATCTAGGTCCGTGATTTTCAGAGCAAGTGCAATGCTTTCACATGTAGAAACACTAGAATGATTAACCCTTTCCATCCTGACCTGTTGGAGACCCTCTCTGGTTCTGTGATACAAATTTTCTGCTCTAAAATTATCTAATTTAAAACCTGCAATCAAAATTTGAAGTTAATTTTTGTTTTAAACACGAGCTTCATAATGAAGAGGTTATTTTACTTAAATTCTTCTATTATTTTCAAAATTTATTGAAGCAAAGACAACATATTTCAACAGAAATATGGCACCAAAACAGTTACGAGGACATTGTTAGTGATTGATTTCATAAGGGATCATCGAATTAATTATTACCCTTTTAATAATTATGTTATAGTAAGAAGGTGGTGAGCTGGCAGAAAAGTTAGCATGCCGGATGAAATGCTTAGTGGTATTTCGTCTATCTTTACGTTCTGAGTTCAAATCCTGCCAAGCTCAACTTTGCCTTTCATCCTTTTGGAGGTCGATAAATTAAGCACCAGTTGTGTACTGGGGGTCGATCTAATTGACTTTCCCCCCACCCCAAATTTTGGGCCTTGTGCCTAGAGAAGTAAAGAATTATGTTATAGCAAGTATGGATAACCTTTTCTAAGAAGTGGGCTACATGAGACATGGCTTATCATTGGGCATGTCACTATTAAAATAATGCAAGATAATCTTTTGTTAGGTGTACCATTCAGAAAGTCCTGTGTGCCACAGTGAGCCATAGTGCTATCTATTCTTCTATATAATGATATAGAGCAAGTGGCACTGGTATAGATCCAAAGAAGTATGAAGTCAAAAGCTTTTAAGTCTTAAGTCTTTTTTTTATCTTTTGTATGCCAGTCTGCCTCAAAGTAAACACAATGCACAGAGGTTGTAAATTAAATTCTTTGGAGTAATCAAAATTTCTACCAGCCTGTACATAGAAATAAACTATCCTGATTCAAGTCAATGAAGAAGCCTTTGCAAAGTCACTCAAACTGCTAGAAACAGCTACCTATTCTCACTCAGATCTTACCCCACCATCTTAAATAAAGGACACATTGGATAATGTAGTTTTAGATATACTTCTAAGCTGGAATGTTCATGGCTGAAATGCTTCAAGCAAAAAGGACTTGGGCCTAAGCTACAACAACAATTGAGATTAATTTGAACTGAACTTGATCATTTGTTTGACATAAGCATCAGAATTGTGTACCATTCTAAGACATATGGAATAAAATCTGTTAAAAATAGTAAAGATTTTATTGAAGCAGATTTCCTTGCTAGATTGGAGAGTTCAAGCAACTATATCAAAGCCCTTTGTAGATTCTTCAGCATTCACTAATATATTGTTGTTTAACATCAGCTCAGTTTTCACTGAGCAAATCTGTGATTAAAACCATTCAAGCTGTGATCTACTCATCTTATATCAAGGATAGTGTAGCTCAGATTACATTATTCATGTGATTTTTCTTTTTAAAGATGGGAAGTTCTGGTTTGAAGGTGATTTGGTTGATATTTCTTGCAAGTAGAGAAACTACATAGAGACTTGCTAATTTGTTAATCTTTTAGTAATGTATGTTCATAGGAGTGTGTTGACCATTGTTTTCATTCTTGAATGCTTCACTTTTGGTAAATAACAATTTTGGTATACAATTAATACTTAAACTTTTACTTTTCTACCTGGACATCAGTTAACTTTTAAACAATGTATTCACTTATTTCATACCAAACCATTCATATGCCAGTCAGTTATTTTTCATTATTGTTGAAAGTTGGAACCTATTCTGTAGAACTCTAATGGAATGATAAGCATTAAAAAATTTTTCTCCCTGTTTATGAAGAACAATTGAAAATAATTTTTAATCAAAATACAAAGTTATTCATGTAAGTATACACAATATTTTAATGGTCATTTCCATTTAAGTTATATATTATGATGTAACTTCATAGCATTCTATATTGGTGCAAAAAGGATGGGACATTTTTGCTCTCATTTTTTTTTATTTACTCTTAATGCCTCCATACCTCCTATATATTTGAGCTCAAATTCTGTAAAGTCTACTTCAGCTTTCAATAGATCCCCAGTAAATGGTTGAGTTGATCCGTATCTATATTTTTCTCCTTTATGTTTGAGAAAGAAAGCACTTTTAACAGGGGGTCCCAACCTTTTACTATTGCAACCCATTTTGGCAAATCAATAATCCCTTACAGTCCATTTTGTAGATTAAAAAAAATATTTTCCCCAAATTTTTTACAATGAAGATCTCATAGTTTACTCGTGGAAATATTTCTCAGTTTTTATTTTCAGTAAATGATATGCTGTAGCTTTTATGCCTGAGATATGTTGATAACATATTCTATGCCTGAGGTTTATGAATAACATATTTTATGCCAGTATTATATTGATAGGAGGCGCAATGGCCCAGTGGTTAGGGTAGCGGACTCACAGTCATAGGATCGTGGTTTCGATTCCCAGACCGGGCGTTGTGAGTGTTTATTGAGCGAAAACACCTAAAGCTCCACGAGGCTCCAGCAGGGGATGGTGGCGAACCCTGCTGTACTCTTTCACCACAACTTTCTCTCACTCTTACTTCCTGTTTCTGTTGTGCCTGTAATTCAAAGGGCCAGCCTTGTCACACTGTGTCACGCTGAATATCCCCAGAACTACGTTAAGGGTACACTTGTCTGTGGAGTGCTCAGCCACTTGCATGTTAATTTCATGAGCAGGCTGTTTCGTTGATCGGATCAACTGGGACCCTCGACGTCGTAAGCGATGGAGTACCTCTCCTCCTCCTATATTGATAACATATTCACACCCATTGTACATTCTATCAAATATTTGAAATGTAAAAGATTTTGGTTTTGTGACCATTAAAGAATTGTCATGACCCTTTTTGGGTTGTAATTCATTGGTTCTATCTTTTACTTGATTCAGTCAGACTGGGGCACCACCTTGAAAAATTTCTGTTCAAATGAATTGACTCTAGCATTTTTTTTTTTAAAGTCTGGTTCTTGTTTTATTGGTCTCTTACTGAAATGTTAAGTTACAGTGATGTAAAGAGAGCAACACACACACAAAGACGCAGACATACAAATATATATATGTTAGGAAGTTAAATGTTATGACTGGTCATAGAGTGACCATTCTCACCTATAAAGTGCTTAACAGAGGACCACTACATGCTGTATAGGTACGAAACCAATGGTTACTCTATGACCAGTCATAACATTTAACTTCCTAAAAAATATATTATTGCTCTAATGCTTTAGAGTGTGCTTCTTTTTCGGAGATACGAACTACTGACAATGTATATATATGTATACATACACACACACAATAAGCTTCTTTCAGTTTCCATCTACCAAATCCATTTACAAGGCTTTGGTCAGCCAAAAGCTATAGTAGTAGACATTTGCCCAAGGTGCCATGTAGAGGGACTGAATTCAGAACCATGTAGGTGGGAAGCAAACTTTTTACCTCACAGCCACATCTGTTGCTTTATAGGGCATCAGTGTTAGCCCAGGTAGTAGTGAACTGGAGTGAATAATTTATGTCTTTTGTTTGGTACTTCATTATCCCGTGTTCACATCCTTCTTGGAGTAACTTTTTTCATTTTAACCTGCTAGAAGCAATAAATGAGTACTAACCATTCCACTTTCTTCATTATAAAAATTGGTCTTTTGCTTTTTAAGATTGCTGTTACACTCCTGCACATACAAACAAGTTTAACTGGTTTATTATTATTATTATTATTATTATTATTATAATTTGAGTTTAGATTCTGCCAAGGTTGACTTTATCTTTTATCCTTTCAGGGTCATAAAAATAAGTTACTGTTGAGCACTGGGGTTGATTGACTTGTCCCTTCTCACTAAAATTGCTGGTCTTGAACCAAAATTTGAAACCATTACTATTATTATTATTATTATTATTTTATGTTTGACTTTTGTTTTGCATTTGTACAAGTTGGATCCAAGTCTCACCCAGAGACCTCAAGAGACAACAAGTTAGAAGTTCATGTTGGTGTTATGCCTAGGGTACCATATATTTGGATTTGTACAGTTTTGTTCAAGTGACTGTTTAAGAAACCATAAGAAAATTATGTTTGCTTTAAAATTTGAGATCACATAGACAGTATTTTACGTAGGATATGGGCAGTTCCCATGAGCACTATCTTTTGAACTTCAGCCATTTTGGGGTTTCCTGGAATCTGATCTAGGTAGTAATCAGCCCGTTTCGCT
>NC_068984.1:53852794-53865044 GCF_001194135.2 Octopus bimaculoides
ATCATTATTATTATTATTATCATCATTATTATTATTATTATCATCATTATTATTATTATTATTACTATTATTATTATTATTATTATTATTATTATTATTATTATTATTATTATTATTATTATTATTATTATCATCATCATCATCATTATTATTATTATTACTATTATTATTATTATTATTATTGGTGAGCTGGCAGAATCGTTAGCTTACTGTCAAAATGCTTAGCAGTGTTTTGTCCTCTATGTTCTAAATTCAAATTCTTCTGAGGTCGACTTTACAGTTCATCCTTTCAAGGTCAATGAAATAAGTATTATTTGAACACTAGCATCAAGGAAATCGACTAAGCTCCTTGTCCTAAAAAATTTCAGGCCTTGTGTTTATAGTAGATAGGATTATCTTCTTCATCATCATTATTGGCCCCACATTGAGAAAAGTGTTACATGCATACCTTTTCATACTTGAAGAAGTACTGACAAGGCAGTGTATCAGTGTATCAAGTACTTCTCAGCATCTTTTAATCATATAAGCAGTGAAATACCACCTGGGCATAGAGTCTCTTCAAGAGATAAGCTTTTGAAGTTTTATATTTTACCTTTCCAAATTTTCAGGTTACTTTCACTCCACTGTTGCATAAACACTAAAAAGAACATCCTGTTGTAGAATATACACACACACTATACCAATTAACTAGAAAAAGAAGAAACCCCATATGTGCAAAAGAAAGCAGATGTAAGAATACATTTGCTTTTGGAAAATTTTATAATTTGAAAACCAGCATTTTTATAATATTTTATAGAATTTTCCCATATTTTTACTTTTTAATTTTTAGTTGATAAAAAAAATCCCTTTCACTAGAGCAACTCTGTGTTCAAATTCCGTTGAGGTCGACTTTGCCTTTCATCCTTTTTGGATCTATTCAAGTAGACATACAGATTATTTAATTAATTTTTTTTTAAACTAAATACTTTCAAACTTCCGATACTGGTAGAATGTGTCACATAGAACAGGGTTTACTCTTAACGTTTTGGACAAAATTTTGTATTTCAGAAGTTACAGAGTGACAATGGACAAATTCGTGTTTGATAAGTGCCAATACACAAAACTCTCAGCTTTTTGACTTACTCTCTAACTTCTGCCGATGATATATATACATATTACATATATGTGTAAAAAATTTCATCATGCAATTGAACCAATGAAAGAGCCTCTAACTGGTTGCTTGACACGCTAAAAATAGCAGCCAAAGTATCCCACTACCTAAATCACACACCCTAGAAATTAAAAATGATGTTTTTGGTTTATAAAATGGTTTTAATTTATGAAAATCCAAATATTTACATAAGATTGAAGGTACAATAATAATCATTTTTTATTGCAAAATTAAGTTACTTAAGGTGAGCCTGGTAACTGATGGTTTTGGGGTCCTGTTATTTTTAACTTTTGGTGAGCCATGGTGCAACCAACAACATGGTAAAAATCCCTGCCATTAATTTGGTGTGGATGGGTAATATCAAATAATTCAATCACAACATATATTCAAATTAAACCTGAAAAAAGTTGAAATATTATAATCACTTACATGGAAAAATTGAAATATTATCTTTCAGTATTTTATAAGGTAAAATCTTAAATTATTAATTGACTCATTATTAATTGACTCATTATCTTATAACAGCAATACCTGGGAAATTCATGGATTACATAGAAAAATGCGAGCATGAAAAGTAATATTCTTAAGATAATAAACCTGGAAAAGTACAAGACAAGTTATTACACATGTAATAGTATAGGACAAACTATTACTTCAAGTAAAATAAAGAATAAGAAACTTTTTGCTTAAAATATTGCAGCTAAAATTAAAATTTGAATATTAAAAATTATTTTATTATAGTTTACAAATAACACTACACTTATTTAAGTAGAATTTGGCTAATTTACTACCTTAAATACTGTAAAAAGTTGAGAACTGTAAAGAGTGATAAATTAGAAGAAATGGCATTCTTTGCTGCAATTTTTTTTTTAAGTAAAATGTTTCTTATTTTTTACTTTACTTGAAGTAATAGTTTGTCTTATACTTTTACAGGTGTAATAACTTGTCCTGTACTTTTCCAGGTTTGTAATATTACTTTTCATGCTTGCATTTTTCCATGTAATATAATGAATGTATGTTGAAATGATCAAAATTAATCAAAGCAGACTAAAGATGTTAGAAAAAATAGTTGTTAATAAATTTACTGCAGGAAGCATTAAGTAGCCAACTTGAGGGATAAACAATATTTGTTAATCAGTTATATTCCATTTTGTTTTCCAGCAAATAAGGAAGACTATTCTGAACAGGTTTTGATCTTGTTCTGACCTTATCAAATGCTTAACCTTTACTGTACTTGTTGAAGTAGGTAAATGTATAAGACTACTCATTGGTTGGTGGACAAAAATTCGATTAGAGAATAAATAATTCAGAGTTACCATTTGCATGAAGAACAATACTAAAGTTAGTATTAACATATTTAATGCTGTGAACATTAACAGGTCTTTAGTAAGATGAGTCTCATAGGCAAGATAATGCAGAATTGAACTGCATGTAAAGTAGCTTCATTGGAAACCCTCAAATCCAAAGCAGAATAAAAATGAAACTAATAATGGTTGTACTGCGTACACACATATATTGTTATTTAGACAAAGTGTTGGATACATTTTTACACTAAAGTTGATTAATGCATGTGTGTGTGTGTGTGTGTATTAGTTTCAACAGCTGATGGTTATTATGTTAATACATGTCTTAACCTATGTACCAAATACGCACACCACTTTTATCTTTTTATATTTCTTGCTTGGACATGCATGTTAATTTCTCTCTTGATTTTGAAAATAACCTTTCTTCAATATGTTTCAATATAATTAGTTTAGTGTTTTAAACTGAATTTACCATGAGCTAATTCAAGAAGTCGGTAAATTTATGGCTGTGTGTATGTGAGGAAGAGTTTTTTAATTTAAAATCAAATGTCACCATTAATCTAAAGTTTCATAAATTAAAATTATCAGATGTTCTTTATGAGTATACTAAAGGAACTTAGAAAAAATTAAATGGAACACACACACATATGTATGTATGTGTGTATGTTTCTGTTTGTCCCCTACCACCACTTGACAACTAGTTTTGGTTTGTTTACATCCCTGTAATGTTCAGCAAAAGAAAAAAAAAATCTAATACAGTAAAAAACTTATAAGTACTGGGATTGATTCATTTGACTAAATCCCCTCAATGCAGTGCTCCAGCATGGCTGCAGTCCGATGGCTGAAAAAAATAAATAAAGATAAAAGATATCACACCAATTTTATTACACAGTTTACTATATGAATATATATTTATTGTATAATATACATGAAATAATAATGCTGGAGTTTACACTTTAAATGTTATTACACAGTCATAGCTACCTTTGGGAAGTCAGGTTTATTTATGACCGCTGTTGGATGAAGCATGAGCTGACAAACTCATGAAGTTTGTTTTTATCATCACTCTATGACTTGCCAAATATTATTTGTGGTGTAATCATATTTTGCAACAACACTAAACACATACCTTAAGATTATTAGCTAGTTATAAAGGTTTAAGTACGCTGAATTAAATGAACATGTTAAATCTCTGTAAATCTCATTCAGTATCAGAAAAACCTCTATATTCTATGTTTTCTAAATATTTTACTAGAACGATTTTCTACTATAGACACAAGGCCTGAAATTCCATGGGAGGGATCTAGTTGATTACACTAACCTAGTTCTCAGCTTGTACATATTTTATGGATCCCCAAAAGATGAAAAGCAAAGTAGATCTTGGAGGCATTTTGAACTCAGAATGTATAGGTGGAAGAAATGCCATAAAGCATTTTGTCTGGCATGTTTAACAATTTTGCCAGCTTACTGCCATTGTGTCTTGCTAAAATTAGTATGATACACTACCATGATAAACTGGTATCAACTGATAGCCCATCAACAAATTTATAGAAGCAATATTTTGGGGGTGGCCATGGGTTTTCTGTTGGTGTAATATTTATTAATTTTGCATTTATTACTTAAAATATAAATTTCTTGCCTTATTTATCACTTTTGGGTTGTGAGTGAGTTGATGACACGTCATAAATAGCAGATTAAATAATCAATAACAATAGAAGCAGTATTAATATCAAAAGGCAATCTTGATCTCCAACTTAACATGAAGGTTGCGTTAGAACCAAAAATATCTCATTATTTACAATCACTCATATGGACTCAAGGTGCATACTCATAATTATATTGTTGATAGATGAGAACTGTCTCCTACAGCTGCTAGAACTGCTAGGTGAAGTGATTTCACCCTGCTATGAGTTTTTCAGTGACATATGTCCAGCAGCAACATAAAAACCGAATCTCCCATCATGGTATATAGAATATCAGTGTCTATTCATCACTGGTATCAGTAGGCTTATTAGAAAAACATTAATAGGGAGGAGCCCATACCAGGATAAAATCATGTGATCTGGCAATTCTGGTGACTATAACAGACAGTTCTCACTTGTCAACAATATAATTACAAGTGCTTTTATGCATCAAGAGTCCATGTGAGTGATCTTCTCAAGGTAAATAACACAGTATTCTGTGTTCTAACACAACCTCCATGTTAAGATGGAAATCAAGATTGCCTTTTGGTATTAATACTACTTCTTATTAATATTACTTCTGTCACTATTAATTACCTTTTAATAAGCCCACTGGCTATTTGCGATATCAGTGCCTGAATAGACACTGATATTGTATATATTGTTGATGGGAGATTCAGCTGTTATGTCGCTGCTGGACATCTGTCACTGAGGAGATCATAGCAGGGTGAAATCACGTGATCTGGAAGTTTCAGCAGCCTTAGCAGACACCTCTTGTCTGTCAGTGATATAATTATAAATGCTATTATGCACCATGAAACCACATTAGTAAATAACATGATATTCTGTGTTCTAACACAACCTCCATGTTAAGTTGGGTATCAAGATTGCCAACATAAATATTTTGAAATGTTCGATAATTCTTAAAAACATTTAATTCTAAAACAGTAATATAATTAGTTCTCCTAACAAAGTATTCTTGGATATTATGCGCACTAAGAAGATTGAAGATTACCCCACTTAAGATAACAGTATTGTTTGGCAAGTCATATAATGACTACTTTTCCTTGATGAGGAAGCCAACAAGCTAATGTGAAACAATTTGCAGGGTTGTCATTCATGCTTTATGGCTTGCCAAATATATTAATTAAATAACCCCACTTCTTAAAATTTTCAGTGCACCATTGCAATCTGGTCTATGATGCAGTGGACCTGTATTTATCAAAATTTTGACAGTTCAAGAGATAAAGTGAAAATGCGAATATAGCAGCATTCTGGCATACCTTGATTTGTGTCAGTAACTGGTTCTAAGACGTTGCGATTTAACTTGTAAGACTTGTAACTTAACTTGCTCAAAAAACTGTTACAAAAATTCCTTGAAATACATTTAAAAAAGACTACTAAGCATTTAAGTAAAGATAAACAAGTTTACTTCTGTTTTAATAAATTATTTGTGTGTATTTTCATATGTATTTTTGAACTGTTTTTAATCTTTGACTTCAGGATTGGTTTTTATGTGTTTTTCATTTTATTTAATTATGCTTTTAAATATGTTTGCCGAGTCCGGTGTAAAGTAGAAAAAGACATTATTTAAATGACATAAGTTGAGGTATACCTGTATATATTATGATTTTAGAAGGCTAAACTGGCTGTGCTGTGATGTAATTGTTTCAGTTTCAATACATGGTCTCAGGTCAAGTTGTTTATTATTAAAATAATACTACTTATTATTTTCAGCAAGATTTAAATAATTTTTAGTATATGAATATCATAAAAATTCAAATATCTGAATTAACATTGAGGTTTGTAGCTTGACTTACTAGAGATAGCAGCTAGATTTCCCTTATTGTTTAATGAGATGGTATATACTACTTTTGTTATCTAAAAGAAAGAAAAAAAGATGGCCAGGATGCTTTTCACACAAGATTTGCTCTTATATGTATATACATAAATATATGTGTGTGTATACACACATAAGCACAAATGTGTGCACACATGCACACACACACTTACATGTACATATATTAAATAATTATGTTTCCTTAATTTTCTATTTTAAAACCAGTTTAAGGCTGCCCTGGTTTCTCCATGATTGCCAATACAAAGAGAATTCTGTCATAACATTGACAGCAGTGAAAATCAAGAAATGTATCTTCCTTATAAATAGCTCAAATACGTACATGTATAGTGGAGATACTGTTGGCTGTACTTTCTCCACATCTATAAGCAATGTTCTTTTCAATGTATCTTCACAAATATTAATGTTATAACTATGTCAGATAAGCTTTTGTGAAGTAGTTTGCATATTTAGCTGAGTGTGATGCATCTGTAATTAAAAGATTCATTTTTGTGACTGTCTAAAAGAAAATATTACTTGAGTAATATGCATATGTATGTGTTACACTTCATGTGTGTACATATATATATTCTTTGCTTTGTGCAGCCTATTAATATACTTAATTCTAAAATAATTTATTTGCTGATCAGAATATAGTTTATTCTTTAACCTCAAAGTATGCAACTAGCCTGTTATCATAATCGCTGCTTTTTATGATTTTATTTTATCAGAAACTAAATTCTATGTTGTTACTTGAAATATCTTTCTGTATCTTAGAGTAGCAGACAGCCTGTATTTTGTACATTGGAGAAATATCATTGGTTGGTAATCTCATTAACATGAAATTGGGCAAAAGTTCATTGATCTTATAATTATAGACCTTAGCTACTGTTCTGCTAAGTTCTTCACAGGAGCTGATTATCTCCTTTTCAAAGCATTCATATGTTAAACAGTATTAAAGAATGCTATTCTGAACATTTCCAGTGCAATAATACATTCATGTTTCTATGCTTGAGAATTATTCTATTTCTTTCTGCTTTGCTGAATGCAAGTTGAATTTTGCAGCTGTAAGTTCTGTTAGTTATTTACTATTTCCATTCCAAGTGTCAGACTATCCATTTTTACACCCACTGATAGCTATCCATTTGTTTCTCTATCAAGTGTTTGCTGCTTACTACTTTCCACAGATGTGATCAATAAATAATAGAAGAGATTTAATTAGTAATTTATATTATTAATGAATTCTTTCTGTTTTTATTAGTATGCATAAAGTTTATACATTTTTAGCTATTTGAATAGGAAGCAAAGCAACCGTAATATTTTTTGGAGAGCAAAATGAAATTATGAATTTATGCAAGAAGCTGAATTTTTTTAAATATAAATTTTGAATGTCAGTTATTTGGTATGGTAAAAAATATGCATAATTTTACTAGATCTTAGCCTTCACATCTCGAATGTTTTGTCCATAAAAGTTATGGGCTGTTATGTATTCTTAAGGGCTAAAATAGGCAACTTCATTACAGTTTCCTAATATACTTGGTGCAACAATCAAATTTTCCTGAATAAACTAAATGAAACAACATGTTTTAGGTTATAAATCTTAGTATGTTGTGCCCCACAATAAGGATGAGATGGCTACACTAAAAACATATCAAAATATTGAGGGTGCTTTGTTTATTAGTTACCTCTACCCTGTGTATTTATTTTATTTTATTTATTTATTATTTTTTTTGCAGAGCTGTGTTTATGATAATAGTAAAAACTTCTTTAAGAATACAGAATTTTTTAATAACTCATCTAAAATCAGTATGGTAAAATATTCATTAAATGGGAGTGTGGAGAAACTAAAACCAAAACAAATAGCAAATACTTTTATTATGCACTAAAAATTGCAATTGCAATTTTCAGTGCATTATAAATTTTATTTGCTATTTTGATGTATTTGACTGTACAATATTCCATTCAAAATTTGGTTTTGAATAAAATATTAAATTAATAATTTTGTGAAAATCTTTAGATCAATTTTTCAGCTTATGTAATATTAATCTTTGATAGAATATAAGATTTGAACTATGTCCAATGTGATAAGCAGTATTATAGTATACTGTACTGTTAACAATTACGACTAGTATTTGAATTGCTTTTTGTAGTATATATAGTAAGTTTGTTAGCAGCTAGACAGCATAAAACCCCATGAGGCTATCAATACAGTCAGGTGAAATGGAATGAAATAAACAGAGGAATAAGACATTCTGAAAATCTATTTTTGTTAAATTTTGTTTTGATTATACTGGAATGGAATCACCTGTTTCTTTCAGACTAAAAGAGTTAAACACTGCTTGAGAAATCTTAGTGCAGAACAGGTGCTGTAAACATTCAATTTCTTGAATTTACTGCTGGTAACCTGGGGATGAGTGATCACAACTACTAAATTCAACTGGTGGAATTGAACATTAACTATACCATCACTTGATTGTGTAAAAATAAAAAAATAAAATAGCAACAACAATATAAACTATGTCTACTCCTTTATGGGCCTATGTAAAATAAGTAAATAAATAAATAAATGATAAATGCAGACAGATATCTTGCTGGAGGCTTGATAACAGGTAAAGTATTTGATTTCAAAACTGTACTCAAAAAGTTCTTGTTAGAATAAAGCAAGAACAAATCCTGACTAGTAGTAGCAATAGTAAAAAGGGTATATTTATTATATAAAATTTATACTTCATGGCAGAATCATTGAATAAACATGGTATCACATCACTGGCTTTTGGATAATAAATTCATGGGTTGTTATAGAGAGATGTATTTTGCCTCTTAGTTTGTGTTCCATTGACTTGAAAACAGACCTTCTTTCTTGAAAATTTGTAAAGTAAGACACTAAAATTGTAGAGCGTAAGTGGTGGTCTACATTAACAAGTTTATAATATAAAATAAGTTGGTTTGCCATTAGTCTTTTGTGAGTGCTTCCTCTCATTCTTTGAAGTAGAACGCTGCTATAAATATTTGAATTCTCTTCTGGAAAATTACCTGCTGTTTCCTTGCCAGATGGAAATTATAGCATTTACTTAACATTACTGAAAGCATTGTATATTTTTTTTAAAGAGACTAATTTTAGATGTTTAATCATGTAGAAAGAGAGAAGAAACAAAGGAATACGTCATGGTACTTAAACATCCAACCTTTGATAAGTACCTTGTCATATTTGACAAATACATCTCTAGCTCCTGAGTATTTTTTCATTGATATATATATATAATTTATATAAGGGCATTACTATACAATAATGCCTCACACTTAGAGGGACTTCATAAGTCAAAACTACCAAAATAAGTGCATTTTTACGCGATCGGTAAAAATGTGCTTATTTTGGTAGTTTTGACTTATGAAGTCCCTCTAAGCGTGAGGCATTATTGTATAGTAATACCCTTATATAGATTAAATTATATATATTTATGGAAAAAAATGATGGGCTTTTTTTTCCTTATGAGGTTTTTTCACACTGACTACTTGATAAATTCTTATAAAGATTTTATCCTTACATTATATTATATATATATATATAACTTATAAATAAGTAGATCATTTAGTTTTTCAATCAAACACATTCTTTTACTTATACCGATGATTAAAGTTTCTGAATTCATATTGAGGGAGAAGCCATCCCAAATGCAATAAGTCATGCCAATAATCAGAATAATTTGATGAGTCATTCAGTTTTAAAAGAAATCTACCAAAGTTTGTAAAAGTTTCATATCATCTCCACACTTTAGTTTTTGCATCTAATTACTTTTATAATTGATAGTAGTTAAAACGAAGATGCTTATTTTATCATTGTACAATATGTGATATGAATGTTTAAAGTTTTCCAAGAAACCAACTGAATATTTTGAAATGTATTTTGCATGTATAAAAATGTGTATATGGACATGTATGTATATATGTATATGTATGTGTATATATATCTATGTGTTTATGTGTACATGTATGTATATGTATGTGTATACGTATAAGCACATATATATATGTATGTATATGCATGTGCATATATGAATATATGTATGTGTATATGGATATGTATGTATATGTCTATCTATATATGTATATATATATATATATATATATATATATATATATATATATATATATATATATATATATATCTGTCAGACGGGACCTTGATGAATGCCATGAGGCAGGAAAGTATACTAGTCCTTATATATTTAATACTCAATATTTCATATATTCAATAAGACATTCAATACTTCATTTCATTTTACTATTTATATTATATATTCCATATTCTATATCCCACATTAATTTTATAAGAATATAAATAAAACATAAAAAAACAGAGTTGGAACTCTTTTAAATAATATATTCCTCTATACATGATCATACAAAACCCTTTTTTATATTTTTTAATTTTTATTTTTATTCACACACACACACACACATATATATATATATGTGTGTGTGTGTGTGTGTGTGTGTCTGTGTGTGGTGTATATCTAGAAAGAATTAGCTTGAATTACTTTGATCATTGTAATATAAAGAACTGCATGCAGCAGCCAATTTGGAAAAATTTTTGGTGTGAAGAAACAAGTTATCTCTGAGTTGTTAATGTAGTAGGCTCTAGAATTTGAGTAAAATGGAGTTTCATTGATTTTCAGTTGCTTCAAATTAATGTGTCTCAAAAATAGCAGGCTCCTATTTGAAATTCATTTTAAAATATGAACTAAGGAAAAATCTACAGATTGTGGATTCCTATATAGATGTGGCGGTGTGTTTCTGTTTGTGAATAATATTTTAAGCAACTGTAAATTTTAGATGTTCAAACTTTACAGTTTTTGAATAACCAGATATTAAAACTTGTGAAGATGTTGTCTGAGATAATGTAGGTAATCATTTAATTAAAATTGATTAAATGTTCAAAGTTCAGTTATTCCTGTCCAAATGTTTTCTTATTTTTTCTCCTTATGATGTAATAAATGCAATGAATTGATAACCATCTTTAAACTTTAAAATATACAGGAGTGTCCTTTCTGCAAACACTATTTTCATTCATTCATCTTTTTGTCCTTATCATTGTTTTACCTTCTCTCAAATAGTAACATAGCATGTATGTGTGTGTATACGTGCAATATGTTTCGACTTCCTAGTGTTGAATCTTCTGTTTCTGCATCCCTTGGTAATTTTTCTGTGTTGGATGAAAATCATGTCTGAGCACCCAGTTCTTTATCATTCATCTTTTACTACATGTTACAGTCATTGGACTGTGGCCATGCTGGGGCACCACTTTGGAAGGTTTAGTTGAACAGATCATCTCTAGTACTTATTTTATTAAATTTGGTAGTCTGTTGGTCTTTTACTGAATTTTTAAGTTATGGGTTCCTAACAAACCAACAATGGTCGTCAAGCTGTGGGGTGGGGACAAACCACACACACATATAATATAAGACAACATTTGCCCAAGGTGCTATGCAATGGGACTGAACCTGAAACCGTGTGGTTGCAAAGCGAGCTTCTTAACCACACAGCTATGCCTGTTTGATCAACAGGAATACCTACTCTTTGAAGTAGTGTGTATGTGGTTTCAATATTTTGCAGAAACATGTACCTTTAATGTAATTCTCAAGTACACTCAGTGTAACACAGTGGAACAATGTTATTGGCTCTTCAAATTGCCAGTACAGTCCATCTGAAGGGTTTCTTGTCCATTGCAAAATTACTCATTTTTATCAGCTGAGTGGACTGGAGCAATGTGAAATGAATTGTCTTGTTCAAGAATACAATCTGTTGCCCAGTACAGAAATCAAAACTGCAATCTTACGATCATGAGTGCAACATCTTAACCACTAAGCCATGTGCCTCCACACATACACACACACATTTATAACTATCTATCTGTCTGTCTGTCTATATATACTTGTGGCTATGGCGAAAGAATGTGTATGGTGGACGCGTCTGAAAGGTCTAGAGACAAAGACTTTCCTCTCTGGGCAATCTCTCATCAACTTCTTCAAGTATCACCTGAAGAGGAAGTTGAGAGTAGAAAGGGAAGTCTTGTCTAGTGAATGCTTCAAAAAAAGATGGGTGAATGTAGCAAGGATGGCACGTGTGAACGACGGAGCCATCTTGAGCATAACCCTATGAACAAGAAAAAAAAAAAAGAACAAAAAGGCAAAAGAGAGTCACTTACTGTTATAGTTTCTTCAATGAGAATATTGACCAAGGTTACCGTGGTCTTTTCCGTGGGCTTTTCCTTCCACGG
>NC_068984.1:53865368-53870189 GCF_001194135.2 Octopus bimaculoides
CAAGGTAGTATCAAAAGGTTTCTGGTTAATATATATATATATATATATATATATTACGAGTGGTATGAAAAGGTTCCCGGACTAGTTATGTTTAATAAAAAATAAATTATTTACCCAAGTTTTAACATCGTCTCCTTTGGAATCATCACCTTGTACAGCAATACACCATTCCCAGCATTCCTCCCACTGTTGGAATCTGGTCTCTGGAAGCTGTTCTCTGTAAGCAAACCGAGGACCTTCTGCGATTCTACTCTCGATCTTGGCAACGGTATTAAAACAGCACTCGTTGAGCTGCACTTTCATCTTGGGGAAGAGATAGAAGTCTGCAGGTGCTACATCTGGTGAATAGGGCAGGTGTGGAAGCAATATCTTGCTTGTTTTCGAGGAGAGCTCAGTGAAGAATCCAATTCTTCATGCTCCACAGATCTGGTCACTTTTGCTGACCTCAAATACTTCAAAACCTCACAGTAGAACTCTCGATTGATCTGGCCCTGAGGAATAAATTCTCAATGCACAATTTCACATTTCTGGAGGGTGATGCTTGTGGCAGGTCTTCCAGTTTGCTCATCATTTTCCAAATGTTCTTCCACTTTTGAGGTGCTTGTGCCACTTGAAACATTGCTTACGACGCATTGCTTCATTCTTGTAAGCTTGCTGATGCATACTCAATGTCTCTGTTGCAGACATCCCAATTTTAATGCAAAATATCACGATGGCTCCTTGTTCCTGTTCAATGACTAAATTGCAGACGACAGCATACACATGATCACAAAAACACAAATTTCATAACTTGCGAAGTGAATGCACCAATGTCGCTTGCCACACTGTCTCATGAAAGCCACTGCTTGCTCTCACTGTGCACGCAATCATGTGCTGTCATCTGTTGGTGTGCTACAGAACTAGTTTGGAAACTTTTCGATACTACCTCATATGTATGTATATACACACACAAACACACACACACGTATTATGCTGTATGTTTTCATAAATATATGTGTTTTTATACAAACATGTTCGCATAATGATGAGGGAATCCAGGCAGGTGAAATGAGGAAGTCTCTGGTGGAGCAGGAATAGAAATAGCTCTGCCTGATTAGGTTCAATGTTTGAAAATTTTCATGTAAAAAATATAGCCTCTAATCAGTTGAAGGTCTTTCATAATAATAATAATAATAATAATGATGATGGATAATGATAATCATCATCATCATCATAATAATAATAATAATAATAATATTGTGTTTCAGAGAGCCAGTGATTGAAGCAATATCCAGTAATGGACTATATTTAGGCTGAATAGAGAAACAAGAGCTGAAATACTTTATAGCTCGAAAGAGAAAATTACATCATAATGCAATATTTGAAAAGTTGTGAAGATAATTTTATGAGCAAGAAATGCTTGACGTAATGATGATTAAATGTAAGAGTAGTGAGATGGGGAAGGGGGACCTTTTATATGGAGTCCTGTTGAAGAGAACTAGATTTTCTTAAAATGAGTAATATTCATGTTTTGATATTAGTATTGTTAAATTTTACTATATTGTCAGCTCCTAATTGAAGGATTCAGAGAAGGTTTTTCCTTTTACTTGTGGAAGAAGAAATTACCTTGTTGGCATTAATGATGTTGGCTGAAAGACAGGTTGTTTTATTTAAAGGGTATGGTGGAATGGAGAAAGAGTTATTATTGTTAAGTTTAACCCTTTAGCATTCAGATTGCTCGGTCAAATGTAATGCTTATTCACATTGTATTGACTTTATCATACATTATCACACAGCTTCGAGATTTTGATGATGGGATTGTTTATTTTTAGAATGATATTATTGGGTAAGTGTGAGAGGTCAGACCTAGCCAGTTTGAACATAAAACAGATGAGATATCTGGGCCAGATATCGCCAGTTTAAATGATCAAGGAAAATTTTTGGCATATATGAATAGCCACTCAAACGACTAAATGCAATCCACAGACCCCACCCCCCATTCCACATGTGCTGTATTGAGCTTGGCTTAGGAAAAATGGTTAGTGATCATTGACAGTCTATTAGTGTAGAAGATTAAGTATTGTGCACATAAGTGAAGTTTGTGTGTGTGTGTGTGTGTGTGTGTGTGAGATGACGAGTTGACACAAGCCTTGTGAATAAAATAGACTAGACAGAGACTGTATGGAAGCTTGCCAGATAGATTTTACCTGTAATTCGTACTTTGTCACACAATGTGTCATATCAATCCAGCCTGAGAATTAATTACATTAAATGTACATGTAGAATACTCAGTTATCTACATTTTAATTTAATAAGTAGGTAAATCTGAATCCTCATTGTCAAAACTAACAATTGATCCTTCATTGTATGTATGTATGTTTTGATCAGTTATTGATCAAGTAAACATTATTTTCCTCTGAAACATTAAAAGACAAGATATGAAAAGATATACAAGGGACACATAGAATGTGATTTTGATATTTTTTTCAAGGCAGACTGAAGTCTGTATTTTTTTTAAAGTGTCATTATTTCTTCCTATTGGTATTTTTCAATGAAACTACTATATAATTTATAGTACACAACTGGAAATAGTTAAATTGTACATCATCAGATTTACTCATCAGTAAATACTCTGCCTATAATCAAGAAACCTTTATTTTCTCAAACTTCAGAAATTAATGTCATTGTCATCATTGTCATTGCTGTCATCACCACCATTGTATGTCTGTTTTTCCATACTGACATCACTTGGGCAGTTCCATGAGGCAGTGTTTTACAGCCAGATGCTTTTCCTGTTACCAATCCATTTAATCAACTATTACAACATGCAAGAGTACACATGGTAAAAATTTCAGAAGCAAATGTGTTTGGGGTTATTTGTATTTCACCTACTATATGAGGGGTGTATGAGCCGCACACAAGTGTAAGGGGGATTCAGATGTTTCCAAGATGGCCACAAAAATGTTGATACTGATAAACATTCCGGGAGACCTGCTACCAGCAGAACTGAGAAAAACATCGCAGACGCGTGTGCAGCTGTGAGGAGAAACCGTCAAATCGCCATCTGTGAGAAATGAAAGTTCCTTAGTCGAATCGCCATCTGTGAGAGATGAAAGTTCCTTAGTGTAGTTAGTTGTTTGATCTGCTAGAAATCTTAAAGGGAGGTCACATTCAGTAATGTAGTCTTAAGTGCATTATATCTGGGTAAAAGACTGGATGGTCACAGATGGGACGTCGTTAATCACACATCAGATTGATTATGGCTGACTGGGGACTAATCTCCAGTAATCAAACTAGATGAAGGAGCCTCTGTATGGTTGCTTAACCTACTAGAAATAGTAATCAAATCTTTCTCAAATCACACCATTATCTTAACCCTTAAGCAACAGATTACTTTGTCAAATGCAATACTAATTTATTCACATTGTTTTGAATTAATCATGCATTATCTCATAGCTTTGATATTTTGATGATGATAATGTGATTGTTTATTTTTAGAATGACATTGTTGGTTAGTGTGAGAGACCAGATTTGGTCAGTTTGAACTAAAAATAGGTAAAGTATTTGGTCTGGATATGGTCAGTTTAAATGCTAAAGGTTAAAAATAAAGGAAGAAAGAGTATATTGGATGATATATTCATGAATGCTATAAACAAGGCTGGATTGTTACAGCTTGAAGGCTTTTGTCTACTCATTTAACACAGATGTTGGGCTAAACCTGGAACCATTCTATAGATTTATGAATTTCAGACTAATGTATGAATTCCTGAACTTACATCACTATATTGTATATTTGTTATTGATCAGACCACATACACACATAAAATAATAAATGCGAAATTCTGTCTGTCCATCTGTCCGGAACTTCTGTATCTCAGTCTACATTTGCTCTACATAGACCTATTATATCTTTTTGGAATCAGGGTGATTCTGAGATTGAAAATCTGCCCTTCAATTGGTTCTTGAACACCCAGCATTGGGATCAGGTCTGGATGAAGATTTGTTATATGCTAACAGTTGGAAATTTGAATTTTAAAAGAACTCCCAAAATTTCTGAAATTACAAGTTTTTCATTTAAACTGAATTTAAAGTAGCACCATATTGGTAGGGTTCCAATAAATGCTTTTTTATTATTACTCTCTATAGTTTTGGGCTGCAGGCCCAATTAGCCCCCGCAGGAGCTAACTTAAAAGTCCACACAGAGTGCTGCTTTTAAGCTAGTATATATATATATATATATATATATATGTATGTATGTATGTATGTATGTATGTATGTATGTATGTATGTATGTATGTATGTATGTATGTATGTATGTATGGAGGTGCATAGTTTAGTGGTTAGGGAGTTGGATTCATGATCATAAGATTGTGGTTTCGATTCCTGGGCCAGGCAATGTGTTATGTTCTTGTGCAGAACATTTCATTTTCCATTGCTCCAGTCCTTACAGCTAGTAGAAATGAGTAATCCTGCAATGGGCTGCCATCCCATTCAGGGAGGAATATATATGCCAAAGGAACTGAGAAAATCAGCCCTATGATCCTTATGGAGTAACGTTGACTAACCATATATATACATATGTGTGTGTGTTGTACATATATATGAGTGTATGGTAAAGCTTGATATTAGTAAATTTGTGCTTTAGTGCAGTGTACAATCTGTGTGAATTAATGATGTGAAAGTAATTATCTTGGTTTACAGTGCTTTTGTTTGATAGCCTTTATTATAGCAAATATATCAGGTGGATGTGGTTTTTAACATGTTCTAGCAAATGAGGTTACATGCATTATCTTTCTCTTTCTCTCTCTCTCTCTCTCTCTCTCTCTCTCTCTCACTCTCTCT
>NC_068984.1:53870199-53874531 GCF_001194135.2 Octopus bimaculoides
CTTTCTCTCTCTCTCTCTCTCTCTCTCTCTCTCTCTCACTCTCTCTCTCTTCTGTCTGATTCTTTCTCCTCCATTACTCCAACAAAGAAAATGACAGCTGTATGAGACTATGAATTTCAAACCTCAGTTTTTGGTGGCATTTATGATATCAATAAGAATCCTTAATACTGTTACAAAATCTGCAAATTTGAGGCAAGGGTATATTAGTTTGTTTAAATGTACCATAGTACCTGACAAGTACTTATTTTATCCCCAAACAGATGGAAACCAGTGTTGATCTTGTTGAGATTTGAACCCAGAACATAAGGAAAGTAACTAAACATCATGACACTTATGTCCTACACACTGCTGATTTTACTCTCTATGAATAATGATAATTTCTCACATAATAACATGTATAATTAATAAAATATTCTGTCTTTATTAATAAACTTTTCCTTGTTTCAGTCATTAGACTGCTGCCATGTAGGGACACTGCCTTGAAGAACTTTAGTGTGACTTATTGACCCCAGTACTTATTATTTTTCTGCAACACCTGGTACTTATTCTATTGGTCCCTTTTGCTGCACTGCTAAGTTACAGGGTTGTAGACACACCAACAGTTGTCAAGTGGTAGTGGGGGACAAACACATACACAAAGACACACAAATGCATATATATATTTATATATATGACAGGCTTCTTTCAGTTTCTGTCTGCCAAATCCACTCACAAAGCTTGGTTGGGAAGCAATCTTCTTACCACACGACCATGCCTGTGCCTATTGTTCCCAATTTAAGTACAAGGCTGGCAATTTTGAGAGCAACCCTAGTACTTGACTGATATTTTATTTTATCAACATGAGATGGATGAAAGGCAGAGTTGACCTTGGTGTGATTTAAAATCAGAATGCAAAGAACCAGGAGGTATTTTAATCAATGTTCAAATTCTTATGCCAATCCATCCCCCCTCCTTGTTTTATCTCTAATAACTAATTACTAATCTGAACATAAGGTCACACATTTTGTGGGGATGCTGATAGTTGGTGGATTGCTGAAAATATTTGATGTGATAATTGTTTACTACTCTAATGATTTTACTAATCTACCAGCTAGTTTCCAATTTCACATTTTAGCATTCAGATTACTCTGTCAAAATGTAATGCTTATTTATTCACATTCGTTTAACGTCCGCTTTCCATGCTAGCATGGGTTGGACGATTTGACTGAGGACTGGTGAAACCAGATGGCTACACCAGGCTCCCCTTCCTAACGCCAACCACTCAGAGAGTGTAGTGGGTGCTTTTACGTGTCACCCGCACGAAGGCCAGTCAGGCGGTACTGGCAACGGCCACGCTCAAAATGGTGTATTTTATGTGCCACCCGCACAAGAGCCAGTCCAGGGGCACTGGCAACGATCTCACTTGAAAATCCTTACACATGACTCATGTATTTTCTCATAGCTTTGAGATTTGAATGATGTGGTTATTTATTTTCAGAATGACATTGTAGAATAGGTGTGAGAGGTCAGATGTGACCAGTTTGAAAATTGTACAGGTAGAATATTTTGGTTGGATATGACTGTTACAAATGTTAAAGGGTTAAATTGTACCTGTAAATGTTAAATGTTCAAAGACAAGATTGTTACAGAATGTCTGTATTTCCATTTTATTTCTAAATGCGAAAATATAATTAATCTGTGAAGGTGTAGATCTCTGACATATTACAGGCACAGAAAGGTAACTGAATTATCGAAGATATTACATCTGTATTAAAGGAGTTTGATGCTTGTTACAGACCCACACTCAACTAATGGCAAGTGCTTATAAATTCCACAGGCATAACCATGTTGTTAAGTTCACTTTGTAATCACATGTTTCTGGGTTCTACCCCATTGTTGCAACACTTGGGTAAAAGTTTTCTAATTGTCAGATTGACCACTGACTTGTGAGTGGAATTTTGTGTGTGTGTGTGTGTGTGTACATAGTCAAAATGTCTCAGCCATCATGACCATCTCATTTTTTTTCAGATGTAGCATATTTAGAACCACATTATCCAGTGTGTTCTTCCTTTTTTATATTTTATTTTTTTTTTGTTTTTTTTTTTTTATTAAGGAGGCAGGAGTTGATCTAAGGGAAATTTGGGTACTATTTCTAGCAAGTTGAGCATTCATACGGATAGTCCTCTCATTGGCTCGTGTTTATACGTGTGTCTATATGTGCCATCTGAAGATAATTAGAAGAAAATACTGTTTGAAATGATGCATTGTTGAAAATATAAGATGAAATAATTAGTCTGATCAAATCATACAACTCTACACATCTTAGAAACATAGGCATGTAAAAATAAACTGGTAGACATGTTTTTTCTGGTAATGTAGTTGTTTATGTAATCACAATTTGACTGTTGTTAGGTACATAGCTGGCCAGCATACAATTGTATACTCTGTTATTCTTTTTATTTTTAATTTAATTTTGTAAGTTTTTGCTTTAATTTATGAGAAATATCAGGGAGGCGTAATGGCCCAGTGGTTAGGGCAGCGGACTCGTGGTCATAGGATCGCGGTTTCGATTCACAGACTGGGCGTTGCGAGTGTTTATTGAGTGAAAACACCTAAAGCTCCACGAGGCTCTGGCAGGGGGTGGTGGCGAACCCTGCTGTACTCTTCCACCACAACTTTCTCTCACTCTTACTTCCTGTTTCTGTTGTGCCTGTAATTCAAAGGATCAGCCTTGTCACACTGTGTCACGCTGAATATCCCCGAGAACTACGTTAATGGTGCACGTGTCTGTGGAGTGCTCAGCCACTTGCACGTTAATTTCACGAGCAGGCTGTTCCATGGATCGGATCAACTGGAACCCTTGACGTCATAAGCGACAGAGTGCTAACAACAAATGAGAAATATCAGCAATAATCTAGGAATTGTTGATTGGTGGTGCATTCAGTCTGTAAAAAGTAATGAAACTGAGTTGTATTCCTTCTTGTACATGGCTTGGACCCTCTCTGATTTTCTTGTAAAGTGGTTGGGATTGGCATCTTTGAAACAAATGCTTATAAGAACCAATTATTTTGTATCATAATGAAAATATTAATGCCTACCTTTTGCATGCATTTTCTAATCAACTAAAAAGGAAGCTTTCATTTATGTAGTAGCTCAGCTTGCTAGAAATAATTGTCAAAACTCCTTTAGATAACACACCAAAGCATTAATTAAAAAGAGGAAAGGTCATATTTGATAATGTAGCTTTAGAACAGGCATGCACAACTGTTTTCAAGAAGTAGGGTTGCTTGAGACATGGCTTATCATGAGGTGGGCCATGCCTATGACTGTTCTAGAAACTCTCAGAAAGGCATCATTTTTGTGCCTCGAATGCCTTTGATCACAGGGCTGCTTGATCAGAACTGACCTGAGACTAAACAACAACAAAAGCTAAAGAAACAGTATATTAATATTCTATTGTGAAAAAAACAAAAGAAGGAAAAAGTAATGTGAATTTCCATTATTTCTTACTATTGGGTGAGAGTTTAATGGTGGTGGTGGTGGTGGAGTCAAAACTGATATTGGATAAGTTACGCTGCCAGCGGAAATTATTATTGTAGAGGTCATGCTAACAGTTGGTAATAAAACTTGACTTAGAAAAAATAATTAATCCATTACAACCAGAGTAAATGAACAAAAAGCTGTAAAGTGTTTAACAGAAGACTGTAGGATAAAATTGCTCATAACAAGAAGATAGAAATCAAAGCCATCTCCAATTTTTAAGACAACCAGTAATTTATATGATTATATACAGATGATGTTTAAGTGTTAATCAGAATAATCTAGAACATGATCAAAAACAATTTGAAATTTGGTTTTAGATATTGAAATATTTTTGTGCTGTGTGTGTGTGTTGTACAGTAAACTGCAAGAAGAAATGAGTGGAAATAAGCAGTATAAATTTATTTATATATTGAAGTTATAGTCATTGGCTGTTGCAAGCCAAAGTAATAACCATATTTTATAAACGCATGTACCAAATTTAGAATACTTAGAATCTCTGTTGTAAGTAGTTGATGTCTTATTTTATTCATCTTATTTTACATGTCTAAGTCATTGAGCTGCCACCATACTGGGACACAGCCTTGAAGGGTTTTAAGTCAAACAAATTGACTCTGGTACTTATTCTTCTTTTAAGCCTCATACTTATAACAGTTTCTTTTGCTGAACCACTAAGTTACAGGGTTGTAAACAAACCAACACCAGTTGTCAAGCAGTGGTGAGAGTAATAAACACAGACTCAGACACACATGCATACACATACTTGTGTGTGTGTGTATATATATATATATATATATATATATATATATATAT
>NC_068984.1:53877121-53877505 GCF_001194135.2 Octopus bimaculoides
ATATATATATATATATATATATAGGCAATAGCAGAAGACACTTGCCGAAGGTGCCAGGCAGTGGGACTGGACCTGGAACCATGTGGTTGGGAAGCAAGCTTCTTAACACACAGCCACTATATCTTTATTAATATTTAGCAGAAGCAACAGTGACTCAAGGGCTGAGAGTTTCATGTATTGACACTTATTTGATAAGGACCAATGCACAAAACTCTTGATGCTTGAGTCACTCTGTTGCTTCTGCTAAATATTAATGAAAATATATGTATACTCATACTTTGAGTTCTATTTTTCCTGTTTGGATCACCATGCCTATATATATATATATATATATATATATATATATATATATATATATATATATATATATATATATATATATAT
>NC_068984.1:53877515-53880186 GCF_001194135.2 Octopus bimaculoides
TATATATATATTTATATATATATGTATGCAGGAGTGGCTGTGTGGTAAGAAGCTTGCTTCCCAACCACATGGTTCTGGGTTCAGTCCCATTGCATGGCACCTTGGGCAAATGTCTTGTGCTGACTAAAGCCTTGTGAGTGGATTTGGAAGACAGAAACTGAAAGAAGCCTGTCGTATATATGTATTTGTTATTTGTGTCTGTAGTGGAGGCGCAATGGTCCAGTGGTTAGGGCAGCTGACTTGCGGTCATAGGATCGCGGTTTCAATTCTCAGACCGGGCGTTGTGAGTGTTTATTGAGCAAAAACACCTAAAAGCTCCACGAGGCTCCGGCAGGGGATGGTGGTGAACCCTGCTGTACTCTTTCACCACAACTTTCTCTCACTCTTACTTCCTGTTTCTGTTGTGCCTGTAATTCAAAGGGTCAGCCTTGTCACACTCTGTGTCACGCTGGATCTCCCCGTGAACTATGTTAAGGGTACACGTGTCTGTGGAGTGCTCAGCCACTTGCATTATAATTTCACGAGCAGGCTGTTCCGTTGATCAGATCAACTGGAACCCTCGGACGGAGTGCCAACAACATTTGTGTCTGTGTTTTTCCTCCCACCATTTCTTGACAACCGATGTTGGTGTGTTTATGTCTCTGTCACTTAGCAGTTTGGCAAAAAAAGGCCGATAGAATAAGTACTAGGCTTACAAAGAATAAGTCCTAGGGTCAATTTGTTCAACTAAAGGTGGTGCTCCAGCATGGCTACAGTCAAATGACTGAAGAAGAATAAAAGAATATATATATATATATGATACAGTGTGGACTAAAATCCCTGTAGACAGGCCACTAGTATTAAATAAAATGTTAAATATTTATGATATGCAAATTAGTAGCTCCAATTCCTTGAAGCTGATGGATTTGTTGTGTACATAAACAGATCAGCTACTTGTTTCCCTGGGCTTGATCAAATGATGTAAGTGCCTAATGAGAACCCTGATCTAGCTATATGTATGTATATATGTGTATATATATAGATATATATTGATATATGAAGATTATGAATTTGCAATAGAAAACCCTGTTTTGGAGGTATATAGTACACTGTTCTATGAGGGTCAGTTCAACAAAAAAGTACCTCATCTGTGTGTGTGTATATATATATATCATCATCGTTTAACGTCCACTTTCCATGCTAGCATGGGTTGGACAATTTGACTGAGGACTAGCAAACCAGATGGCTGCACCAGGCCCCAATCTGATCTGGCAAAGTTTCTACAGCTGGATGCCCTTCCTAACGCCAACCACTTCGAGTTTGTAGTGGGTGCTTTTACGTGCAACGGGCACCAGTCTGGTGGTACTGGCAATGGCCACGCTCAAATGGTATTTTTTATGTGCCACCTGCACAGGAGCCAGTCCAGCGGCACTGGCAACGACCTCGCTTGAATGTTTTGTTCACGAGTCACCAGCACAAGTGCCAGTAAGGCGACGCTGGTAACGATTATGCTCAAATGGTGCATTTTACGTGCCACCAGCACGGAAGCCAGACAGCTGCTCTGGCAGTAACCCCGCTCGGATGGTGCTGTTAGCGTGCCACTGGGACGGGTGCCAGTCATCGAATTTGGTTCAATTTCGATTTCACTTGCCCCAACAGGTCTTCGTAAGCAGAGTTTAGTGTCCAGTGAAAGAAGGTTGGCATGGGTGCCAGTCGTTGAATTTGGTTCGATGTGTATATATATTAATGTTTTTATATTGAGTTATAATGAAACAGCTTAATATTAAGTTAAAGGATAACCCAGTACTTTTGGTAATGTACTTATTTATTATGCATTTATGTAAACAGTGGTGACAGTGACTTCCAGTTTTCAGACTGTCAGCTTTCCTCAGTCCTAGGAATGCTTATAAGTTGAAACTTCAGAATCACTGTTACCACTATTCTTGTAAATGTATGATAAATATATGATGTATACACATCGTCACCTATATACTTTCATTTACAAATGAAAGTGTATCAAGTACATGATGATGAAATTGTTTTTATTAGGAGTCAGCTGAGGATTCACTCTGTTGCTACTCAGAGTTTCACACCACATGTGTTTAAACAAGTAAAAACAAAGATGAATCATGTTGCCAAAATGACTGCATCTCAGCTAACACTTATACAAGCACTCCCAAGTGTGTGTAGATGTATGCATATGAGTGTACAAGTGCATAATTGATCGATTTTGGTTGTGATGGTAATATTTATTACATTAATGGTGAGTCTTTTACAGTGATAGCTAATGTCATTAAAGTTATATGAGTGAAGTAAAATCTCTTGGGAAAGACATAAATAGCTACTCCTAGAAGTTCAGTCATCAGTATTACCAAACACACACACACACACACACACACACACACACATGTTAGAAGCAACATACTTGTTTGCTGGACATACTGTATGAATAATTTAACAATGGAAGAATTATCTATTAAGAAATATATTTTATTATCTCTCTGATACAAAGATATAGTCTTTTACTCAATGCTTAGAAATACTTAGTTTGGCTGAAGTAAATGTCTTCCAAGAGAAAAAAATGTAACCAACTTAAGCAGTTTCTTTTCTTTACTAGATGCAGATTAACAAAGTTAACTGGATGGATATATATATATATATATATATATATATATATATATATATATATATA
>NC_068984.1:53880607-53886251 GCF_001194135.2 Octopus bimaculoides
ATATATATATATATATATAGTGTGTGTGTGTATTTTTGTATATGCATACATATATTTATATGTACATGAAAACACACACCCACTCATGCGCACGCACACACACACATGTATATGTATGTATGTATTAGTTCAGATTTAGAATCCTTATGAAGTATTCATCTTTTACCTTTTGTAGTTGAGCATTTTCTTCCTTTATGTTGAAGTATGGAGAACTTCATTGTGAGATGTGTAAAATAATGGAGTAGGGCAAAACCCAAAAATTCAGGAATGAGAAGGAATTGAAGGTTAATGCAAATATAAGTTTCAAAACAAGAAATCTCATTTTCTGCATCATATATGCACAATGCATTATATTGGCCAAACAGGATGGAAGTTAATACATTGGATTAGGATACATAATAGCACTTCTATGCCAATTCCTTGTCTTCGATATTGGTGGCAAGTATGCCTTCATCATTCCAAATACACTGTTGGCATCTTGTCTTCACACACTGTCTATGATCCCCATGCCTATGATCCCCATGTGTTAGGACCTGCTTAAATCTCTTCTTTTTTGCCTCCCCCCTAGCTAAGTATACTTGTTGCCTCACTGCCCTTTCAGCCATTTGGTAATATTCCCTACTATCATCTTCCTTCCAGACTTTCCTAGCCTGTCTCTTCGCCTTTACAGCCCTATCAATCTCCACCACCAAATTTCAGGTTGCCTGGGGCAATACATACATACATTCATACATACATACATACATACATACATACATACGTGTGTGTCTGTGTGTGCACCCTCTCCAATCTCACTGTCACTACCTTTTCCCACTCTCCACCTGAGGTAGCCATGTTTCCCCACTAATGCAAGACTCCTTTCCTTGTCCCTCAGTATTACTCTCACCTCAGTTGGAGGGTTTTGTCTTGCATTAAGAAGGGCAACCAGCTGTAGAAAGCATGCCAAAGCAGTCAGCAGAGATTGGTGTAGTCTTCTGGACTTGCCAGTTCTTGTGGAATTGTCCAACACATGCCAGCATAGAAAACAGATGTTAAATGATAATATTGATGATGATGATGATATATGATTCATATAGAGATCTATATATGTGTATATTTAATATATATAATGAGTTAAAATCCTAGTCAACTTTGCCTTTTATCCATCTAGGGTTGATAAAACATTGCTGTGGTTTAGTACTACTATCAATGATTCAAATACAATTGCTATTTCTGAATTTATGTGGAGATGAAATGCAGATACTGCTGATGTACAGATTTTTCCAGATATTTCAAGTTTAGTAAACTGTTTTTGCCTACATAGTCTACTATTTGTCTATTCAAATGCTAGTTTATATCTTCATTCCTATGGGGTGGTATTTGTTTTTGAAAGAGCTGGATGAAATTATTATAATTTATTTGATCTTCACATTCACCCTTGAGTGTTAAGTGGTGCCAGTGGCATTAGTAATAGTATTGACACTTAAAGGTTATGTTGTTAGTGGATATATCATGATTCAGGTCCAAAAGAAGTCCTGAGTATAACATTATTACATGAAGTACAGTACCTGACAAAATATCCGGTAAGCTTAGGACTAGAAGTGGCCTGGACTTTTGGATTTCCTGGTATTCTGGAGACAGTTTAAATATATACTTAAAATATTAAATTAATAATTATATATATATACAATTGCAGCATGGAAGGTGTTTATAAGCCATTTAAAATAACACGCAAAAACTGTTAGATTCACTTCAGCATTTAAATTGAATTTGTCAAAATATTTTCGTCATTTTGACAAATTAAATTTAAATGTTGAAGTGAATCTAATGGTTTTTGTGTGTTATTTTAAATGGCTTATAAACACCTTCCACGCTGCAATTGTTTTCGTTCCAGTACACGATCTCAGATCAGGTCACTTGCTATGCAGGTACATCTCCGTAATATATATATATATATAATTATTAATTTAATATATAAATTGCTTATAATTTTTAATCCATGCTGACTATCTGATAATAATCATTAACGTGATTTTTATCTTTATTTTATGAATATATGCTTAAAATATAAAATAAATTATAAAAGTAAAGAATTAAATTGTATTTAAGTAACTCTAATTAATACATTTCTAAAGCAGAGTCTGTTTGATATCTATTAATCCATTTAAAATTCTCAAAATATATCATACTGTACCATATATACAGTAAAATGTATAGTGGATGAAAATCAAATAAAGAAAAAGTAAAGAGCATTATTTTATTTAAGATATAGGTACAAATTAACCCTTTAACATTTAAACCAGCCATATCTGGTCCCAATAGTCCACCTGTTTTATTTTCAAACCAACTGGATCTGGCCTCTCACACCTACCTTACAATGTAATTCTAAAAATGAATAATCACATCATTAAAATCTTATAGCTTTGAGGTAATGCATGATTAATTGGAAACAATGTAAATAAATAAGCATTACATCAGACTGACTAATGTAAAGGCTACTTCTAAAGAGTAAGGAACAAAAATATTTTTAACTATTTTTTATGCAAATTAACCAACTTCAAAAACAGGGTCTGTTTTCTCAGTATAGAGTACCGTATATGCCCTGTGTTGCTCAGTATTCTTGAATTTCTGGAGGCCAGAGGAGAGGTTCGTTATTGTACTAGATGGAGAAAATTGAAACATTCTATAACCTGTAAGGTGTCATTACATTACCACTGAAGGCTTCTGTTCATAGTTTATATAGTGTGTTAAGGCCAAGTCAGATTGAGAGAATCCATCCTAATCTGTTGAGTATGGACAGGAAACATCGATGTAAGGATAAAGTAGATGTTTTGCAAGCAACTTGCACATGCAAGTACTATCAGTCGAGAACTTCGCATACCCAAAGCCAGCAAGTGTATGAGGTCATCAGGAGAGAATGCGTGCCATTTTGGGGCCTACCTCTCAATGACATCAATGCACACCAGCCCCCCTCACTGCTATGAAGTCCCGCTTGCTAGGATCAACTGGTTATTAAATAAAGCTCAATATTATTCTAGCCATTGCTCATCGTCTCTTTTTAACCAAATTCAGTGGCTAGCCTTTTCCACTGTAGTTTGGATATCAGTCATGGTAGTATTTTCTTTATGATGAGTTAGGCCTAACAATAACAACAGTTGTCTCATACTATGTCCAACAGACCCTTTACATCTAACTTTGATTAGAAAATGCTCCACTTTCCAGTCTGTGTCTTCATATTCCTCAAGGAGGTTTACATAATGGTCAATCTGTCGAGCTCGAGCGGCATCCATGTTATCTTCATGAGGAACCGTTAACTCGTCGAGATTCACAACTTTCTTTCCTTCACACAACATTAAAATGTCTGGGTCTTTTGTAACTGAGATGGGAAAGAGTCCCTGGCACCCTGATAAATCTGCAGTCTGTTGTTCTTGAAACAGATCTGCTGTCCTGAGTGCAAGAAGGTAATGAAATCTCTAATTGGTACTTTCAACAGTTTTTTTTTCACTTTGTTGAGATCAATTTGGTTTTTTATAGCATCGAAGATAACCTTAAGGACCAGATTGTGTCTCCATGTATACCTGTTCAATGCTAGTGAACAGCTGGAAAGAATATGTTTCAGTGTTCCAACCTTTCTGCATTTGCACATATTATTCTCTGAGACGTTCATATTATTCTCTGTACGGATCCTCCTGCTTGGTCCACACTTTCTTTTCCCTAATCAGATACTCTCTTTCACCCCAAATAATTCCTTTCCTGTATCATAAATTCAGCTTGTTAACTTTCCCAGTTTCTCCACTGTAGAGCATGTCATTTTATAAAGAGCTCAACATACCTTGTTTTCAAAATTTTTATACTTTCCTTTCTCATTAGCAGCAGGCCACAAAACCCTCGGTTTCCTCTGAGTGCTATCTGATGCACCAGTGTGTGCATAACCTGCAGTTTCCTGCCTGGAAGAGGTCTTTGCTGTAGCATTTATCGATTGGCTGTGGTTTGAGTCTGGGGATGATTTGCCATGTGTTTTATGATCAGATGATCCATGCTGCTCTGCCCTCTTCTTATAGGTCTTTCCCTTATGTATCTTCAAACCTCTCTTGGTTGCAAAGGTCCTACAGCACAGCTTGCATCCAAAGTTGTTTGCACTTTGTTCGCTGTTTGAATGAATAGCTGTATTTGTGTCCAAGGTCATTTCTGTGTTAACTGGTTTTGATTGATTTCGACTCCCCACTCTTGGTCAATCATGGGGCTGTCATTCTCATTGATATCTGTTACAACATATCACAAAGTCCACAGCCTCTGCCAGTCTTTCTTGGTGTTGATAGTCTTTCCCACCAGGAATAAAATGAAATGAAATGGTTTATCTGGAAATTGAACCTTCATTATAGGCTTAGCTTATGGGTAGCTTAATAGTACTCAATGTTGCTTGCGTGACCTAATGAAATATTTGTCACTTTCACAGCACTGGCACTGCTAATAGTGATAATTCTACTTTGCAGTACTTTCTTGACAGCTTGAAGGTTAGGTCTGTTGTAGGTTAAGTACTTTGTCCATAGAAATAATGTAGGCCCTAAAGCCAGGATATAAATTGTAGACTCTTTGTTGCTGTATGTCCCTTCCCTGCTCATCATTTTCTTGATTTAATCAAGCTTCATTCTGTATGAATATACTTACTATAAAGGCATTATGTAATACAACCAGCTAGATTTGAACACATGATACTTGTGTTAGCAGCCAACGCCTGTAATCACTGTAGCACTGTAATTCTGATACTAATACCAATTATGTTGCAAAAAGAAAGAAAAATAAAAGAATGGAAAGAAAAGCCATTGTAAACTGCCTGTATTTAAGTTCACAATATATATATATATATATATATATATATATATATATACACCCACTACACTCTCTGAGTGGTTGGCGTTAGGAAGGGCATCCAGCTGTAGAAACTCTGCCAAATCAGACTGGAGCCTGGTGTTGCCATCCGGTTTCACCAGTCCTCAGTCAAATCGTCCAACCCATGCTAGCATGGAAAGCGGACGTTAAACGATGATGATGATGATGATGATGATATATATATATATATATATATATATATATATATATTGTGATCATCATCATTTGTATTGTGGTTTCATAATGCATTGCACACTAAATCACTTGTGGTTGGGGGTAAGCTAGTTATGTCAGTGGCCTGTCTGAATATAGTTTGTGTATGAAGGTTCAGCTTTTGTCTGTATCTTTCTTTTTCTATTTTCACTGCTTAACTAATCAGTCAGACTTAATTTCATTAGTCTTCTTTGGCTAGTAGCCTAGCTTAGCCAGAGGAAAGAAGAAAGAATGAAGTAGGATTTTTGTAAAGCTTTCATGAGTGTGTGTTTTATATGTATTTTGCGTGTGTTAAAGAATATATATCACTGAACTATACACATTAAACATGCATAAAATACATATATAACACACATATGTAATTGCATACAAATGTGTGCTCAGTACATCTGTGTTAGTATAATGTATATGAAATAACATACATATATGGATCTAAACATATGAACAACTTGTATTAGTGTAAAAGTAATGTTGCTATTTATTATTAATGCGTGCACACACACACACTCACTCACTCACACACACACACACACACACACACACACACACACACACACACACA
>NC_068984.1:53886261-53887117 GCF_001194135.2 Octopus bimaculoides
TCACACACACACACACACACACACACACACACACACACACACACACACACACACACACACAAGTTTTAAACATGTTCACTTGCTCAAACATGCATGTATTGTCTATATTGTCTACTCTTTTAAAATTTGCCCTGAGCCTGAATAAAAATATATGTATTTCACAAGCAAGAAACTTTTAGTGATTGCATCACAGATTTAAAATGAAGTTTATCAGCAAATATATATATATATGTATGCATATATATGCACACACACACATGCATACATACATATATATATATATATATATGCATATATATGCACACACATACATAGATACATACATATATATATATACACACACACACACACACACACACACACACGTGCAGAAGTGACTGTGCAGTAAGAAGCTTGCTTCCCAACTGCATGGTTCCAGGTTCAGTCTCACTGTGTGGCACCTTGGGCAGATGTCTTCTACTATAGGCTCGGGCTGACCGAAGCCTTGTGAGTAGATTTGGTAGGAAATTGAAAGAAGCTTGTTGTGTATATATCTATATATATATATATATAAATGAGAATGTGTGTCTGTCTGTCTGTCTGTCTGTGTGAATCCCTAAAACTCGAGAACTACGCAACCAATTTCATTCAAATTTTACACATGCCTTACTTAGGGTTCCAGTTGTGTTTTAGTCAAAAAAGATTATTAACTTCTTGCAGAGTTCGAGCACACGGCAACATAATATCTCCTCCACTATTTAAGTATTACGTGTCAAAAGTGAAACAAAAACACTCATGTCAAATACTTTCACTTTAAAAATGAAACTATTCCACTAACTGAAACAATCACATTTCGATACTGTAGTGACAGATACTT
>NC_068984.1:53888910-53892453 GCF_001194135.2 Octopus bimaculoides
CTCTCTCCCTCTCTCTCTCTCACCCTCTCTCTGTCTCTCCCTCTCCCTCTCTCTCTCTCTCTCTCTACACACACATATATATTCATATGCACGTGTGTATACATATATATATATATATATATATAACCCATGCTAGCATGGAAAGCGGACGTTAAACGATGGTGATGATGATGATATGTGTGCGTGTGTGTGTGTGTGTATATATATGTATATATATATTTGAATGTGTGTGTGCGTGTGTGCACATGCAAACAGACATACCTACAAAAATACCCTGTTGACATTGAAATTCCAATGAGGGAGCATTGGATTTAGGTTAGAAACTGGCTCTTTCTCTATTGGCAAGAAATCTTGATATAAAACTGAGTAATGATAGACATACATACATACATAATACATGTGTACATACGTTCACTTTAAACTGCACTGTTTTCCTTTCTCTGTTGGAGATGTCCATCTTTTTTCTTTGCATCACTTACTTGCACTATCTCTTCCTTCTCACCCTTTATCTTTCCATCCTTCTGTATATTTCACTAACTGCTTGCATGACTGCTCGTCTTGCTTGTTGCTGACTGATGGTTATTTTTTCTCCCTTCCATTTTATCAGTCTCCCACATAGCTCTTTATATGATCTTTCTTTCTCTTTCACTTCCATCATTACAGCCATTTTTTTTTCTATCCAGTGTGACAAAAAAGAGAAACCAACCAGCAAAAATGGGCATGTCATTTGACATTCAATATATTAAGACAACCATGGTCATACTGTCTCCATCCCTTTGTATCATTTTATACTATTGGAATCCAATACTTTTTATCTTTACAGATGATCTCTGTCTCCTTGTATTTCCTCATTGTCTAGCATTTCTGACTTTCTGTCCATGGCCTCTCAGATAGTTGTTCAGTATCAATACAGGTCTGCATGGTTTGATGCATAAGTGACAGATGAAAATTGTAACTTACTGTGTACTTCCAACTGGTTTGATTCTGCTCACGTCGCCACTCTTCAATCACCATAAGACTTCAGTTGATGGAATGGCAAATGAGGTCACTCTGAAGAGACCTCAGCACATCATTGGGTTATATTGATAAATGCTTGAATAACATGAGGACCACTTGCTGAGTGTCTGTGATTAGTATCTTGTGACAGACTGAAGCGAAATGACCAGTAATCACTTGAAACTGCAGGTTTTACATCAATGTTCCTCTCCTAGAAGTATGCTTTAGCAATAGCAAGGAATCCCTCACTCCCAGTGGTTTTATTGTATGCTTTGAAACCAACCAAGGGTATTTCTGTGTCCCTGTACTCAGATGGAGTGTCATCACATATTCTAGTTAACCCACAACTGGGACTCTGACAGCTATGGGTGCTTTGGGATTCTGTTCTACTATGCGGCAATTGCCTAATAAACTAATATTACCCCTGTGAAAGGCAGTAAGCTAACAGAATCATTAGCATGGTGGGCAAAATGCTTAGTGGCATTTTGACCATCTTTACATTCTGAGATCAAAGTTTGCCAAGGCTGACTTTATCTTTCATCCTTTCAGGGTTGATAAAATAAGTACTGGTCAAACATGGGCTAATGTAATAGACTTATCCACTCCCCAAAATTTGCCAAACTTTGAAGCCAATATTTCCCCTGGACAGCACAATGGCAGTGTGCAGTGCCAAGACAAAAGGACACAAGCACCCCACCCCCTGACACACAGACACACAGGCTCACACACACACACACACACACACACACACACACACACACACACACACACACATGATGGCCATCTTTCAAGTTTCAGTATGCCAAATCCACTCACAAGCCTTGTGACTAAAACCTTGCAAGGCGAGTTGATTTGTGAAATACAGAAAATAGATGTAAAACGTTGCTGCTGCTGCTGTTGTGTGTGTGTGTGTGTGTGTGTGTGTGTGTGTGTGTATTGGAAGTCGGTGGCAGAATCAGTAAGAGAGTGTCGAATAAAAGCCACTTGTAATATTTGATTATGTTTCTTTATGTCCGGGTTGACTTTGCCTTTCATTCTTCTTTGGGGAGTTGTTAAAATAAGTCAGATGGTTGAAACCAATGGAAGAATACTGACAGATCAAATATTGTGTTCTTATCTAAACATTGCAAATTAGGTTCGAGAGAAAAATAGAAATAAATCATTTGATGTTTTAAGTAGTCCGCTTATAATGTAAGAATTAATCTTAAGAAGCATTAAAATATTTCCTTTCCAGTTAAAAACCTTTCTATTATTGCTTTTATAAAAAGGAAACACAACAAAACTAAACAAAAATAAAAGAATAAACAAACAATCTAATATTGCTTTGGGTTTTTTGTAGATTTGAAAATTCTAATTTTTATTAATTTTTGTTTCTGCTATTAGCTTCTTTGATATTAAATTTTAATTGAGTATTATAGTAAATGTATGTGGGCTAGTGGTTAAGGTGTTGCACTCATGATCATAAGATCATGGTTTCAATTTCTGGACTAGGTAGTGCATTGTTTTCTTGAGCAAGACACTTCATTTCCCATTGCTCTAGTCTCAGGGTGACTGTTGTAATCTCAATCACTTATATCCCATAGGAACACACCATAAGCCCTCTCATTTTACGCCCATTCACTTATTCTTTTTGCAAGTATATCATATCTGTGTTGAGCAGGAAGTTTTATTTTGAAATGCTTGTAAGCCCATTTTAACTATCGACTTCTTATAAAAGCTTAACTCAATTGATTTCTGATGACAATAAGAACAGAAAGTGCCCATACAGTAGGATTGAACCTTTAACCATGTAGTTTTAATGTGAACTTCTTAACCACACAGCCAGAAACTGTTTACATCTTAGCTACTCACTTTTCACTTTGGCTATTCATGGTCTCATCATAAGCAACTAAAAAGTATATAAATAGCAAATTGAAAGGAAAAATTAAGGAAGAGGAAAAATATTAAGTTGTGTCTTTTCTTTTCCCAAAAGTACTGGTGATGCATACAAAGTTGTACCAGGTGAGAAATGAAATTAGACCACGGGCTTGGTTTGCTGAAGACTTGCCTCTATTACAAATCTTTCTATATTTATCTTTAAATATCAAGTTAGAACAATGCTGTATGTCATCTGTAGTTAGCTTCTGGCAGATAAGTCTCATAAAACAGTTTTTCTTCTCTTGTAACAAAATCTTCCTGCCGTGTCAGCATACATGCCTTTACTCCTCCAATATGTCTCGATCAATATATTTACTCTGATCATAACTGAGATAATCAATATTTCTGATAAGCTTGTCTGAAGAAGTCTAATGTGAAGTTTCATTTTACCATCAGTTGAACAATTTTGGCTTCCACTTACTCATAGAAATTATTTCTCTTTTATATTTAGCTCAATTGTATCAATTTTCCATTTGAATATTTTAGATTTGCTTTTTCTATGGATGTTTTTTCTTACAAATAAATCTGTGACTTAGGTGTCAAACTGAACTTGTGATAACCTCTTACAACCACTTAGGTGCTTTCAGGTTGGTGTCGAGCTAAACTCACCACAACCTAACTATATATATA
>NC_068984.1:53892560-53893316 GCF_001194135.2 Octopus bimaculoides
ATATATATATATATATAATAAATATTCAATTTAATAAGAGATTTGAGGAAGCAGATATCTCAATTTTGCTTCAGTAATTTAAATTTGCATTGAATGAAATCGACACTTTTCTCCAGTATTTGTGTAAGTGTGTGTGTTACACAGTTTTTTTTCTTTTTTTTTTGTAGTAAGCCAAAAGGTCTTTTTCTAAGATTAACAATAGAAGTAGCCATAATGACAGATATGATACTTGAGAGACCTGCAATAGGAAATGATATTTTAGAAGGAAGGATATGCAATGATTGTGGTGATGACAAAAGTTATTAAAATGGTGGAAGCAATAATGCTGGATATGTTTTCAGTGTCAGCATTTAACAGAATTGGCAGTGTTATAAGAGCATCAAACAGAGCGACTTGCAGCATTTGTTCTGGTTTTCTGTACCCTGAGTTCAAATTCTGCAAAGGTTAAGGCAGTGAAACATGGGCTGTAACTGCTGAGGACATACGTAAGCTCGCAAGGAATGAAGCCAGTATGCTCCGTTGGATGTGTAATGTCAATGTGAATACCCGTCAGAGTGTAAGTATCTTGAGAGAAAAGCTGAACATTAGAAGCATCAGTTGTGGCGTGCAAGAAAGACGATTGCGCTGGTATGGACATGTGGTGAGAATGGAGGAGGATAGCTGCGTGAAAAAGTGCCACACCCTAACAGTTGAGGGAACCCGTGGAAGAGGTAGGCCCAGGAAGACCTGGGCTGAGGTGGTGAGGCAAGACCTTCG
>NC_068984.1:53893683-53894271 GCF_001194135.2 Octopus bimaculoides
GGCACATAAAAGACACCATTTCGAGCGTGGCCGTTTTCGTGCGGGTGACACGTAAAAGCACCCACTACACTCTCTGAGTGGTTGGCGTTAGGAAGGGCATCCAGCTGTAGAAACTCTGCCAAATCAGACTGGAGCCTGGTGTTGCCATCCGGTTTCACCAGTCCTCAGTCAAATCGTCCAACCCATGCTAGCATGGAAAGCGGACGTTAAACGATGATGATGATGATGATGATGATTATTTACATTTGACAGATAGTTGCCCTCATCTTGTTTCTTGTTAACATGTTTCGGCTGATATACCCTCCAGCCTTCATCAAGGTGTCTTGGGGGAAACTTTGAACCTGGGTTCTCATTCCTAAGGTATTTTTCAATGTTGTTGTTGTTATTATTATTATTATTATTATTATTATTATTATTATTATTATTATGGGCATAGTGGTTAAGAGCGTGGGCTACTAATCCCAAAATTCCGAGTTTGATTCCAAGCAGTGACCTGAATAATAATGATAATAATAATGATAATAATAATAATAATAATAATAATAATAATAATAATAGGGAAAAATGCCTTAGGAATGTGAACCCCAA
>NC_068984.1:53894281-53901781 GCF_001194135.2 Octopus bimaculoides
TTTTTTTTTTTTTTTTCTTTATCAATAAATACATTATCAGCCCAAGGTGGTGGTTGGGAAGGTTGGCAGAGAGCATCAGGAAAAATGTTTTGTTCTATTTCTTTGTGTTCTGACAGCAATGCTTATGATGATGTTTGTCTCAGTCTGTTTTGTCTCCTGCCTCTTCTGTTGGACAGTACTGTTAGCACAAGAAGAGGAGACTTGCATGTATCAATAATTACTGATCTTTCATAAAATACTTTGCCCAAGCCTGCACCCTGAAGAGGAATTTTGCAGGTGTAGATCCATAGTGTCACAAGATACAGAGAGGGTTTGGAAGACAGCAGTAGTCTTGAAGATATTTTACTGTGTTACTTGTGGCATTACATATATTTAAAGTGGTAATTGTTTTATTAACTCTTTAGCATTCAGATTATTCTGTCTAATGCAATGCTTATATATTCACATTGTTTTGAGTTAATTATGCATTCTCTCATAGCTTCAAGACTTTAATGATGTGATTATTAACTTTTAGAATGAGATTGTAGTGTAGGTGTGAGAGGTTGAATCTGGCTAGTTTGAAAATAAACAAGATACATATTTGGGTTGAATTTGGCCCAATTAAATGCTAAAAGGTTAAATATACTTAGCAGTGGTAATTGTGGTATTAAATATATTTATAGTGGTTGCTAGTGTATTATCAAATATATTTAAAGTGGCTCTTGGGGTATAATGATAGCTGTTACATGAATTATATCTTCAGGGTAATTGTGGTGCTAAACATATTTACAGTGGTAGCTGTAGTGTTAAGAATTTTCGTAGTATATATTGTCAGTATCTTTGATAAAGATATCTACAACAACAGCAGCAGTATTGATGATACTTACAAAGTAAGTATCATTATTCATAAAGATATTTATGACAGAGTCGTAAAAAAAGTTTTAATAGCATATAACAGAACTAATGAGAAAATGAATCACTTGAAATGTAAATTTTATAAAAGTAACTATGTTTACAAACATGAGTCTAATGAAGTAATATCTTTACCTGATAGTTTTCTTTATTTAATAGCATTGGTTTTTTTGTGATTTTGATTTTACAATAATACAGTACAAAATGGTTTAATGCAAAATGATTGTACTAGAAACCTTTTTAAACCTACTCTTTGTTGAATATTTTTTAGTTTGTGTTAACATACAAGAATAATACCATTGTTAATGCACAGCTGGCTGGCTGTTACTTATTTCCAAGTAAACTAGATGATCTGCCTTTGCATTTTAACAATTTTCTATGTGGTAAGAGTGAAGTAATTAACTCATGACCATTTTCATATGTTAGCAAGTCACTTTGTGTCTTTTGTTCTTGATTTTGTTGTTTTCTCTTTTCCAACTTTGCATCTATCCCCCACCCCCAAAAAAAAACATATGGTCATGTCAATATGGAGTTGGTCTTCTAGTCAAAAAACTGGCAATTTGTATCCTGTCACTATCTATGACAAAAACATTTAAAAAACAATGTTCTGTACACTTGGGTGTGAATTTGGTATCATGTAATTTATCTTATTGAGGTATATAAATTACCTTTAAAGTATAATTAAATCCTTTGCCCTGGGACTGATCAATGATCCCAGAGTTTATTGTTCAGCTTTTTAGTGCTTGTGTGTCATAGGTTTTGTTTCATGGATGCTGCTGATGTAATTTTTGCCAGGAGAAAGAGAGAATCAGTAGACTCTTTATAAATGGAATATTTGAGAGAGCTTTTGGTATGGTCTTGTTAGCTGAAAACCATAAATAGAAATATATGACAGAAAAAAAAGTGAGAATAATAATATTGGTAGAAAACCTGAAATTATTGTAATATCAACCCCAGTGCTCAACTGGTACTTCTTTTATTGACTCAGAAAAGATGAAAGGCAAAATCAACCTTGTCTTAATAATAGAGGCTTCAAATTTTGGCATAAGGCCAGTAGTTTTGTTGGGGAGGAGTCTGGTCTATATTGACCCCAGTACTCAGCTGATATGTATTTTATAGGCCCCGAAAGGATGAAAGGTAAAGTTGACCTCAGCAGCATTTGAACTTAGTACATAAAAATGGATGAAATGCTACTAAGCATTTTGCCTGGTGTGCTAACGATTCTACCAATTTGCTGCCGTAATAATGATGATGATGATAATAATGATAACAACAACAGCAATAATAATAATAGTTCTTAATTTATGCACAAGGTCAACAATTTTGAAAAGAAGGAGGTTACTCAGCATCTAAAAACTGAGCCTAACTTTATTGATATAAAATAAGTATGGGATTAGATGTACTCTAAGAAGAGCTGAAATAATTAAATCTCAAAAGATTAAGTAATGAGAAAACTAGAACACAACTAACAATGCAAGCACTTAGGAATAGATGACTTTGTTAAAACATAGCAAACAGAGATGAAGGACAAGGTTTGAAAGAAGTATGACTGCAGGGTTAATAAAAACTGAACTTGGTGCTAGATATAAGGTTATAAATATATTAGCTGTCCTAATCATAAATTACAGTTTCACTGTTATAAATTGAAAATTAAGGGAACTAAAATGTCTAAATATAAAATATCCAGAAAATTACTCGTTATGTTCTTAGCACAATTCTGAAGTTAATTGAGGTAGATTATATCTACCATGTACTCAATCAGCAAGAGGCTTTGCAAATAGAGAAATGCATCTAGAAGCATAGAAGCAAGTAAAGCTAGTTTGATTAGCATAAAAATATAATATAAAATAAAACAAAAATTTTAAAAATTAAGAAAAAGGTAACTTTTATCTGTGTGTATTTTAGCAAACAATAAAGTACAAACTAAAAGTTAAATATACTTGTGGGAAAGGGAGAATTATAAAATAACTGAAATGATTTAGAAAAGCATATCAAAAGATAAAATGAAACTAGAATTCCAAAAATGGGAAGAAAATCTTCTTCATGATAATATCTTGCAAGTCTGGATGGATGTAGAGAAAGTGAGCTAATTATGAAAGTCAACAAGGACTCAAAAAAATTTCTTCTCTCAAAGCAAAAATGGAAGGTTTAATAATATTAACATGACATCAATACTTAACCACAAATAAAAAACTAAAAAAAAACTACCAAAATAACAAAACATGAGGTTAAATTAAATCAGCATAATGAAAGAATTGACTTTATCATTTCTAAGTTCTAGCTTTTGCAAGAAGCAGGAATATATCCATGTATACGACTGGGTAGATGGTTATATCGATTGGGATATATGTTGACACTTCAACATCAAAACTGTAAAGAAATGGTATAAGCAGGTACCAAAGCTAATATGTCACAGGTCACAGCGACATAGCTGAAATAGTTGGGTGGGTGTATTGCTAAGAATATCAATGTAAATTACTCATAATGTATCATAATAAAAGTGAGAAAAGAAAACCTGTACCCTCTGATAGACATGTGGTCCTTTCAGAAAGAAACACTACTCCAGGAGTTGATAAGGTCAAGAGCAATTCCATAATCAGCTTATAGAAACCTGCTACAGATAACCATTTTATCTAGTGCTACCGGTTCATGGTTGAGTGGTTGCTGACTAAACTACACCTCTCCGTCACCAATTGGCTTACCTAGCAAGGAGGGTGTTTGAGCACCTAGTAGGATTAAAATACAAAATCTGTCAAAGGCAGATGAGTCCCTTCAGATATTATGGCACCAATATTATGGAGATGGTAACTGTCAAGATTATCGACCCCAGGGAAACATTTGAAGGTATGTTACATCAATATTTAATTCTATACTAGACTGGCTAACTGCATAAAATAAGTCCCAAATAAAGAGGATTGAAAAAACCTTGATTAAAAATAGAAGCAAAATATCAAGTACCCTAATAGCAAAAATGTTACTGGAAAATGAAAATGCAAAAAGTAATATGTGAGGTATTAAGTTATAAATAGGGTCAATAATAGTTTATACTCTGAATGGGATGAAAGAAACAACATAAAAACCATTCTAGGACTCAAGTTTTTACACCATGAAGCAGTGAGGGAACCATTACAAAGTCACTTGATCTGATAACAATATAAACCAAACTTCCTTCAAATCACATCCTAATGTATTAAATAAGGAAGGACACAATGGATAATATAGTTCTAGGCACACACTATCTATAAAAAAAAGCCTGGATGGTCATCAGTGGAACATCTTTAATTGTAGGTTTGCTAAACTGGAGCTGACTTGGGACACGACCGCAACAACTTTATATGTATCCCCACAAAAACTAACCCCATATTCTAGCTCTATATTAAATTTTAGACCAATAATTACAGCACACATCGTATATCTTACGTAAGCATTTGCTGAAACTATAAAACTTTTCACATTAAACAAAATAAAACAAACTCTGTAAGTCAGCAGCAACTTATGAGTAACAGAAGCGCATTTCCACCTTTCTGAGTGACAACACTTCCCCTGATCAACAATAAAGTGTTGCATGTGGTTGTTCAGGGAAAAACAGGCATGAAACTATTGCAAACACTTAATGATGGTATGTGTGTGCCCATGTTTTTGCTTCTGTTTACATAAGTCTAAAATTTAATCTCGTTTGTATTGTGACCCTTCATGTCCCATAACTTATTAATCCAACATATTAAGTAGTATACTGAAATATGTACTTGGGTTGAAGTGATTGAATGGAAACAGTGTCCCAGCATAGCTGCTGCCATGTTCATAAACTTATGATGCCTATAAACTTATGTTAATAACAGAAATTTTTTTTTAAAAACAAAGGAGGAATGTTAGACAATTAAATTCAGATGTTTACTTAAGGATACAAACAACAAAACACTTCAGTTAGGAAGTATAATATTTTGCTCCTTTGTTGTCACATCTTAGAAATAACATTCTTTTATTTATTATTTTCAAGGCAAAAGGTAAATGTTTTAGAAGTTGTGTAGCTGGCTGAAATACTTTTTAATATAACGTTTCAATTAGATGCACAAAATGTATACTTAAAAGTATAAAATTGATGTTTGGTCAACATCAGGGAAAAATCAAAGCATAAAAGATGGTACTGCAAGCTGTTTGAATAGAAATTTCCAATGCAGATAAGAAAACATTAAAGTTTGAAATTCAACAATAGTAACAAAATTACAAAGCAACCTGAGAGATTTAGTTTTTATAACACAGAAAAAATGAAAATTTAAAGATTTATTTATAACATAATCTTATTTAAAAAAAAAAAAAAAGAGGTGATATGATAATTATTTTTTAAAGATGTATTTTTCCCAAGCTAAATTAAAATTGAGTTTTGATATTTTCAAGAAATTACCATTCTCATTTTGTGATTTTAAATTATCAGAAATTCTTTCCTGTAAATATTTTTTTTTAAACTAGTGTTTTGAAGTCCTTTTTGCTCTTCAGCTCTCTGTAGACCATAGGTGATAAACATATGCTTTCTAGTTCTTTCCATCTTCCTTCATTTCTTTGGCATTTGTAAAAAGACCTTGACCAATGGATATCAACATCTCACTTGCTCAATAAATACTAGGTTCTGTTGTTTTTTTTATGCTTTTTAATAAAGAGATGTAAGCATGGTTGTGTGGTAAGAAGTTTGCTTCCCAACCATATGGTTCTGGGTTCAGTCCCACTGTGTGACACCATGGATAAGTGTCTTTTACTATAGTCCCATGCTGACTGAAGTCTTGTGAGTGTATTTGGTGGATGGAAACTCTTTCTTAGGATCTTCGGACACTAAGAACTACCATCATCATCCTCATCATCATCCTCAAGCTAAAAAACAAATTTGTTTTCAATTTAGGGTGGTTAAAGGCTATTAAAATTTATATTTTTCTATCCCTGTCCCTTGTGAGTATGCCTGGCATTTTGCCACCATCTCTATCTCTATCCTGCTGTCTCCTACTCTCTCATCTTCTCCTGCACTTTCCTCAGGTTGGGTAACCATGTATTTCCTTTGTGGTAGCGCACCTGTTTCTGTCTTCATTCTTGATCTCTCTCTCTCTCTTTCTCGCTCTGTGGCCGGGTAAACTTGTACTTCCTCTACAGCAAGTTTCTGTTTCTCTGTCTCACTATAACCGTTTATCATCCAACACAAGATCACCTCTTCCAATGCCTCCTCTCCTCTTGAAAGGTTTTTTTTTTTGTCTTGCAAGTACTTGGTGACCCTGTCAGTGCAGGTGCCACTTAAAACCACCCAGCCCACACTGTAAAGTGGTTGGCATTTGGAAGGGCATCCAGCTGTAAAAACCTTGCCAAAACTGACCTCACCTGTGCTTGTACCACGTAAAAAGCACTAAGTCCACTCTGCTGTGTGGTTGGGGTTAGGAAGGGCAAACAGCTGTAAAAATCCTGTCAGAACAGTCACAGAAGTCTGGTGCAGGCTCCTGCCTGGCCGGCTCTTGGGAAACTGTTCCACCCATGCTAGCATGGAAGGCGGACATTAAATGATGATGATGCTTCAAATTAAATTTAGTGAATTTTATTCTCAGTAAGGTTTTAAGGTATTATTTAGATTTGTAATAATCATTGGTATAATCTCTGGCTAGGTTGGACATCATTAGAATTTGTATGGGTTTGTAAATATTTGATTCCATATGTTTTAGCTAATTCATAAAAAATTGTTTAAACAACAGTGTTGACACTTGTTTGTGAGTGGACAAGGCAAATAGAAGAATTTAACATCATAATCATCATCATCATCGTCGTTTAACGTCCGCTTTCCATGCTAGCATGGGTTGGACGATTTGACTGAGGACTGGTGAAACCAGATGGCTACACCAGGCTCCAATCTGATTTGGCAGAGTTTCTACAGCTGGATGCCCTTCCTAACGCCAGCCACTCAGAGAGTGTAGTGGGTGCTTTTTACGTGCCACCGGCACGAAGGCCAGTCAGGCGGTACTGGCAATGGCCACGCTCAAAATGGTGTATTTTATGTGCCACCTGCACAAGAGCCAGTCCAGGGGCACTGGCAACGATCTCGCTCGAAAGTCCTTACACATGGCGCGGGCACAAGTGCCAGAAAGGCGACGCTGGGCACAGGTGCCATCAGAATTTCGCTTTCGCTTGCCCCAATAAGTCTTCACAAGCTGAGTTTTGTGTCCAATGAGGGAGACGACGTCGGCATGGGTGCCAGAAGTCAAATTTAACTCGATTTCGATTTCACTTGCCTCAACAGGTCTTCGCAAGTGGAGTTTAGTGTCCAATGAAGGAAGGAAGGTAACAGAATATTATAATTATTTCTAACTTCAGCACAAAGCCAGGAATTTTAAGGGGATGTAGATTATTGATTACTGTGACAGCCAGTGATTAACTGATAGTTATTTTATTGGCTCTGAAAGGATGAAATGCAGTATCAACCTTGGCAGAATTTGAACTCAGAACGTAAAGAGCTGGAAGAAGTACCACGAAGCATTATGTCTGACATGCTAATGATTCTCTCACTTCACTTCCCTAACAAAGGAATATAACGAAACAGATTATAATGTTGTGTAATTATAATATGATATAATTTAAAATGTA
>NC_068984.1:53904514-53919216 GCF_001194135.2 Octopus bimaculoides
TATATATATATATATATATATATGTATATATATGTATATATATATGTATATATATATATATATATATATATATAGCTGTGTGATAAAAAATTTGTTTTCCAGCCACATAGTTCCAGGTTCATTGCCATTGGATGGCACCCTGTGCAGAAGTAATCATTTTATTCCAATATCTTTCACTTTTCAATGAGTAACAGATTAGTGACTATCTTTCCATACAGACACAACAAAGGCTATGCTTTCAGGTTTTGGGATAAAGTTTTCAGGAATAACCCAATAAGTTTACCATTAATTCCATGAAATATTCACAGGTCCTGCTAGTAATTATTATTTTACATATATAATTATTTGTGCTTTTGCTTTTCTATGCTTGTGCATGTTGAATGGATCTTCTCTGAGACAGTGTCTTAACATTTGTTGCCTTACTGTTCCTTCATCTTCTTGAGTGAGGTTTAACATCCTGACATCTGCTTTCACCATTTCTGCCTGTTTCTTTCTTGGCCTTCTGTGTTTATAGTTTACTTCATTTCTCTCTAGCCTTTGCAGATCCTTTGCATGGAGTGTCCCACATTTCACTACTATGCAAAACACACACGCACACACACACACACACACACACACACACACACACACACACACACACACACACACACACACACACACACACACACACACACACACACACACACACACTTTCTCTCTCTCTCTCTCTCTCTCTCTGTCTATCTGTTTGTCTGTCTCTCTTTTGGCATGGCTGTGTGGTTTAGAAGGTTGCTTCCCAACCATGTGGTTCTGAGCTCAGTCTCACTGTGTGGTGTCTTGGGCAAGTGTCTTCTACTATAACCTCAGGCCTTGTGAGTGGATTTGGTAGACAGAAACAGCCATATATATATGTTTCGTTTTTGCATTTGACTCTCCTCAGTCACCTGCACAGGAGCCAGTCCAGCAGCACTGGCAACGACCTCGCTTGACTGTTTTTTCACGTGCCACCGACACAAATGCCAGTAAGGCGACGGCTGGTAGCAATCACGCTCAAATGGTGCTTTTTACATGCCACTGACATGGAAGCCAGACAGCTGCTCTGGCAATGATCCCGCTTGGATGGTGCTGTTAGCGCTCCACTGGCATGCGTGCCAGTCACTGAATTTGGTTTGATTTCAATTTCACTTGCCTCAACAGGTCTTCGCAAGCAGAGTTTAGTGTCCAATGGAGGAAAGGTTAGCACAGGTGCCAGTCGTCGAATTTGGTTACCGTTAATTATCAGGCAAGATCTAGCACCATTGTACAGAATATTGAGCCATTTACAGATGTCATCACCAAAGCCAAAAAAAGCTTGTGTCTTGTTTATAAATGACCATGAAACAGAATCGAATACCTTCTCAAAATCTATTAAAACCAACATTCCTGGTATGTCATTTAATTCTATGTAGTTCATCAGATCATATATCAATCTTACATTGTCCCCAATGTATTTATTAGATATGAATCCTGTTTGATCAGTACTAATCAACTTTGGAAGGATACTTTTAAACCTCTCAGCAATAACAGTTGAAAGTAGTTTGTAAGCAGTATTGAGAAGTGAAATAGGTCTCCAGTTCTTCAAAAAATGCTTGGGCTTATTTCCTTTTGGAATACAGGTAATAATAACCTTGCTTCTGTGTCTCTGATAGATAACCCTTAGCAAAGCTATAGTTGAATGACCTCAACAAAAACAGAGATAAATCCTTCCAAAAGAATTTATAAAAATCAAAGGTGAACCCATCCGAACCTAGACTTCTATTGTTCTTTGTCTTTTTCAAACATTTCAAAAGTTCATTGTGAGCTATTGGGCCTCCCAATGATTTAGAATCTCTTTTACTAAGCCTGTACAAGTCCCCTTCAGAAAAAAATTCATCAAGATTACAATCTTTTAACATTTGCTCCTTAGAAGAATACAATCTTTCATAAAATGATGTTGCTTCAAGAACAATATCCTCTGTATTTTCTATAGTAGATCCATTATCTAACTCTAATTGGGCCATGCCTTTACTTACAAAATTCTTATTTTCTAGATTGCAAAAATAATGGTTAACCTTCTCCCCTTTATCTATCCACTTGGCCTTTGAGTGAATTATAATACCTTCTTCCACTTGGCTTTACGAATCTCTTCTAATTCTTTTTTTTTTCTTCAAGTTTTTCAATTACTACCAAATTGGTTTCCAGTTGCTTAGGCGTTAGGAAGGGCATCCAGCTGTAGAAACTCTGCCAAATCAGATTGGAGCCTGGTGTAGCCATCTGGTTCACCAGTCCTCAGTCAAATCGTCCAACCCATGCTAGCATGGAAAACGGACGTTAAACGATGATGATGATGATATATGCATATGTGTACACATGATTATTGTAAATAAGCATCACTGTCATATAAGTGATGTAGTTTGTTTTCAGTCTTCCATGGGGGAAATATTACTTTGTTTGAAAAGAAGTAAAGGTGGTGACAAGATGGGCATCAGGCTGTAGAAAATCTGCCACAACAAATTTTGTCTGACCCATGCCATCATGGAAAAGTCAATGTTTAATAATGATGATGGCAACATATAAAATATCATACATATACATGAACTTAAACCTTGCTTCAGAAGAATTTAGTTTATTAAATGATCCATTCTTTTCTTTTTTTCAGTTATATCCTTATTGATTGTGAAGATATGGATGGATACCAATTCCAAAGATTTGTTGATCATAAGTTAACTACAATCTCAATTCTTTGACTTATTTTATGGATTAAAATTCTACAAATTTGTTCTGGTAAGTGATTTTTTTCAATATTTGTATTGAAAATGAAATGTGATTTTTTTATATCTTTGAACAGTTATGGCTATTTTTCTCATCATTGAAAAAAACCCTTCTTCTCCTGTGAAATATACTTAAAAAACTTACTGGTGAAAATATGATAGTTAACTCTTTAATGCTTTTGTTGAAACAGACTGCTTTTGTTGAAACAGACTGCTTTTGTTACAATTAATTTTAATAATGAAGAATTTGGTGAAATAACTTTGTCATTATTAAGCTAATGTTTGGAACACGAATTAACATGAAATATTGGTAGAAAGTTTTTGTTACAATTAACTGCTTTTGTGGCAATTAATTTTGCTACAATTAATTTTGATAACGAAAAATTTGGTAAAATAACTTTGTCATTATTAAGCTGATGTTTGGAACATAAATTAGCATGAAATTTTGCTGGAAGATTTTAATTTAAATCACTTGAAAATATGAAGTTTGTGTGTATGTATATATATATATATATATATATATATATATATATATGTACTAGTTGGTGTACCTGGTAATTCCTGGAAAAGTGGGGTTTATCCTCTGGTCCTGTTCTCATAATTGTTTTACTAATCTAATAGCAGCAATACAAAGTAGGTAGCCCTTAAAATGTTTTTTGTTCATTTACAGAGAATACTGAATCGTCTTACATAGGGTCTTGTTTTTAGGAAACCCCAATAAGTTATGAATACCAAAATCATGAAGTCAGTTACATAATAAAATGCAAATTAGTTACCTGATAGTAACAATTCAAATAAAGTAGCCCTGAAAAGGGGTTTAATGCATTCCCAGAGTATATAGAACTTAGGAGGAAATACTAATAAGGTATGTATACCAAAATTGTGAAGCATGTTATGTAATAACAGGCAAATCGGATATGGGATAATAACAATTCAAAGTAACTCTGAAAAGTTCTTCATGCTGCGCCTGTCAATTGGCTGAAGTGACATGAAAGGCATCATCCCTCATGGCATATTCGTGAATAAGTCATTCACCGAAATAAGTGAATCTATTGTTGAGGAAATTACTATTTACTTGTTTAAGGGTTGTTCTGAGTAAAGTGTGAAAAGAACCCAAACAGTTCAAATGCTAAGAAATAAACATACTCAACTTGATTTATACGAAATAAAATGTAATATTTTGAAAAATTATTTGCACAGTTGCCAAGGAAACAGTACGTTAATGATAGAATTTGCAAATAAGTTGTGGCATTGATAGCTCCAGAACCCATGTTTAGATTTTACTCAAATTTGTTTTAAATGAAGGATCTTAGGTAGGTCTATGAAATGTCATTAATTGATATAATGTGGACATAAAAATGAAGATAATGATGCTGATGATGACGATGATTGTGTTCTCTAGTTATCATTAGGTGTCTAATTCCCGAAAATCAATGTACATAGTAACAGATTGTATTCAGACTGGGAACCTTTATTTCTCATGCTGAATCTCCGAGAACTGCGTTAAGGGTACACGTGTCTGTGGAGTGCTCAGCCTGATGCACTTTAATTTCATGAACAGGCTGTTCCACTGCTCAGATCAACTGGAACTCTTGCCATCGTAACTGACGGAGTACCATATATATGTATGTATGTATATATATATGTATGTACATAGACACACACACACACACACACACATGTATGTGCTTAGTTGAATGGTTTGAAAACTTATAAGATTTCAACACTATCAATGACATTGTTGAAGTAAATTTCTCTTAAGTTACACATTTTCTTTTTCATATTTCAATCAAACTATTAACTCTATTTAACCAATCTATATTGTTGGTGTATCAAGGTATCAAAGGTTTGTTTGTTTCTTACAATGAAAACAAAACACAAAGCAAACATTTTTCCAAGGTTACCTTCAATTTAACAGTCACACCTTCCTACCTATTTGTTTGTTAAAGGAAAAGTTCATTGTGTGTGTGTATGTGCGTAATCTTAACTTGTGTTCATGTAAAATCAGAAATATGTGTTTGAGTTTGTTTATCTATCTATCTGTCTATATTTGCATATATATATATATATATATATATGTATGTATTTGTGGAGGTGCAATGGCCCACTGGTTAGAGCAGTGGACTTGCGGTCATAGGATCATGGTTTCAATTCCCAGACCGGGCGTTGTGAGTGTTCATTGAGTGAAAACACCTAAAAGCTCCACGAGGCTCCGGCAGGGGATGGTGGCGAACCCTGCTGTACTCTTTCACCACAACTTTCTCTCACTCTTTCTTCCTGTTTCTGTTGTACCTGTATTTCAAAGGGCCAGCCTTATCACAGTCTGTGTCACACTGAATCTCCCCGAGAACTACATTAAGGGCACATGTGTCTGTGGAGTGCTCAGCCACTTGCACGTTAATTTCATGAGCAGGCTGTTCCGTTGATCAGATCAACTGGAACCCTTGTCATAATTGACAGAGTGCCACGAGCAAGCATGTATATATTTATATGTATCTAATTATATGTGTATGTATGCATATTTATACATATATATACGTGTGTGTGTGTGTGTATATATACATAGGTGCAAGCATGGCAAGAAGTTTGCTTCCCAACCACATGGCTCTGGGTTCAGTCAGTGTCTTTTGCTATAGCTTCAGGCTGACCTATAGCTTCAGGCCTTGTGGGTAGATTTGGTAGACAAAACTGAAAGAATCCCATTGTGTGTGTGTGTGTGTGTATCTTTGTGTCTGTGTTTGCCTGCCACCACTGCTTGACAACTGGTGTTGATGTGTTTACATTCCTGCAATTTGGGAGTTTGGCAAAAGAGACAATAGGTACTAGGCTTAAAAAAAGTCTTTGACTAAAACTGTTCAAGGCAGTGTCTCATCATAGCTGTAGTTTAATGAATGAAATGAGTAAAAGATAGTAGATAAAAGATATGTACATTTGTATACATATGCATGTGTGGTAGGAAGTTTGCTTCCCAACCACATAGTTTCTGCTTCAATCCCATTGTGTGGCACCTTGGGCAACTATCTTGTACTATATAGCCTTGGCCAAACAAAGCCTTGTGAGCGGATTTGGCAGATGGAAGCCTGTCATCTTTGTCTGTCTGTCTGTCTGTCTGTCTCTCTCTCTCTCTCTCTCTTTCTCTCTTTCTCATATGTGTGTATGTGTTTGTCCCTCACCACTGCTTAACAACCAGTGTTTGTGAGTTTATGCCCCTGTAATCTAGCAGTTTGGTAGACGTGACCAATAGAATAAGTACTAGGCTTAAAAAATAAGTACTGTATGTATGTATGTGTGTGTGTATATATATGTATGTATATATGTATATATACATGTATGTATGTATATATATGTATATATGTGTATGTATACACGTATATATATATATATATATATATATATATATATATATATGTGTATATACATATATATATGGATGCATGCATGTATATATGTGCGTGTTTTTGCGTATGTATTATGTATGTAGGCGCAGGAGTGGCTGTGTGGTAAGTAGCTTGTTTACCAACCACATGGTTCCAGGTTTAGTCCCACTGCGTGGCACCTTGTGCAAGTGTCTTCTACAATAGCTTCGGGCCGACCAAAGCCTTGTGAGTTGATTTGGTAGACGGAAACTGAAAGAAGCCTGTCGTATATATGTATACATATGTATGTATGTATGTATGTATGTATGTGTCTGTGTTTGTCCCCCAACATCGCTTGACAATCGATGCTGGTGTGTTGACGTCCCCGTCAACTTGCTGTTCGGCAAAAGAGACCGATAGGATAAGTATTAGGCTTACCAAGAATAAGTCCTGGGGTCGATTTCTTCGACTAAAGGCGGTGCTCCAGCATGGCCGCAGTCAAATGATTGAAACAAGTAAAAGAGTAAAAGAGTATGCGTGCTTGTTTCTGCGTATGTGTGTGTAATATATTTGTGTATGTATACACACACGCATTACATAGAGATGTGTTTACTTAACTACATGAGAACATACGCTGGTTACACAATTGATATAAAATTAAAGGGTGAATGATATTTAATCGACTCTTACATAGCAACGTAGTAGTGTTTGTATAAGAAAAGAAGAGACTTTTAACCCACTCGTATTCGTATACTCGTACATGTATTCACTGACAATTACTTCCCCTGTTACAAACATTGAGAGTTCCATCCCCTTCAGTGCCTGTTTAATTCGGTTGGCAGTTCATTGTGGGGAGCAAGTCTTGGACAAATCAATGAAGCGAACAGAAAACAAAATCAACACATCAAGGAAGAAAAGACAAACAAAAATTATCTCTCTTCCCGGCCGATAAATCAATCATTCAGTCTATTATAAAGAGAGAAGAAAAGATATTTGTAATAAAAACAGTTGTTTAAACAACAGTGATGTTTAATCAATAACATATCTCTGAGAGATTTAGAAATATTATATTTCTAATATCAGTAATGTTTTCAATGAAAGAATGATTGCTGTTGTATTGAAATGGAGGAATAGTAATCATTTTATTATTATTGTTCAAAATTTATATTCGCCCAGATTTTATTAGTCACTCAACGAATTTTGTCTTGGGACCTACAGCTATATGATATGGAAGTAACATAGTTAAGTACAAAACGACGCAATAAACCCTAAAATTTTAGTTGTTCAGTAATTGTCACAATTTCGTCTGAAAGCTACGTGTTGCCGTTGATACCTTCAGAAACAAACCTACGTAGGAGCCTTCATGTAGTTGGTCGGTTTGTTATAAATAGCAGTAAAGTCTCCCTCAAAGATTCCCAGATGCGCTGTATAATTTAAGTATGTTCGCGTGCTTTTTAATTTTATTCGTTTACCTATTTCTGTTTGTTTTTAACCATATCCTTACTACTTTGAAACCCATGTTCTTTTTCGATAAATACTGTTTATATTAGTCGCTGATATGCAAAACGGTAAGATGATTACAACCATGATCATAGACTGTTTGATTATGTCTAACCTGTAACTAAATAGCATCAACATCAAACATTAAGAAAACAAACATATTCTTTCTTTAGTACCTGCACGAATGCTGAATTCTCTTCGACAGCTGGCTTACACATTTTTTGTATTGGTCACAGTTTAATAAGTGTATCACTGCAAATCTGAGGGTGTGCTATTGAATAGTGAAGGGACAGTGCCATAATCAACTTGTCTTTTTGTTATTATCTAAAAAGTTTACTGTATGTATGTATGTATGTATGTGTGCATGCATGCATGTGTGCATGCATGCATGAACTAAAGTGCCGTATCAAATGCGCTGTAAGAAGAAATATTTAACATTTCGGACAGAGATTTCGTCGAAGGTGTAATACTAATTAGATGTGAGAAATGAGACGAGAGGAAGATAACATGATTTACTGCACAGTCTGAAGCAGGGAAAGGAATACTAAATCGGAAATAAGGGGTTAAAAGAAATTCAGAAAGGATGGTTTTGGCAGTTTGTTTATGTTGTTGTTAGGACGGTGTAGCGTAGTGAGGAGAATAGGATGAGATGTGATTACGTCTTCGAAAAACTGAGATCAATATTTCGCAGGATTCATCAGGGTTTGTAAATTTTATTCTATATCAAGCAAAAATAATCGATATAAATAGTTTTGAGTTTGTTTCTGAAAGAACAACGGCATTTGTGAGAGTCAAGAATTATGCTACTCGTTATATGGATGATGCGTGGCCAAAAAACATTTAATAAAATGGAGAAAAGTGGTTGATGATTATGATTATAGTAGTGGCAGTGTTAGTGATGATAACTTTACTGTATACAGCGCCTTTTTAGTCTAAAGATAGTGAAAGGATATTGATATACTTTAACGGGCTGAATTTACAATACGATTATTAATATATTTTACGAATTGAAAAATGAAGTGATTGTAGCGAGCTGAAAATATAAGCTTAGGAGTGCGGAAAATAAGGTAAGGGAGAGGAGAGACGGAGGGAGAATAAAACGAAACAAAATAGAAACAGAAAACAACAATAGCAAAGAGAAATAACGAAGAGAAGACAAAAGTACTCTTCGAGTGGTGGTGAAACAGAGTAAGAGAATAACTGAGATAAGAGAGAGAAAGGTATGTGTGAGTGAAGAGGAAGAGTACATCGAAAGAGTTATGGAACGGTATGAGCCCCGAAAGAAAATAGATTTAGGTCTTGTCTTTGTTTAGCTACATGTCAGCCCAAATCAACCCAATGCATTCAAGATCAAGATCAAATTCATTCAAGTTGTAGCCATACTATGGCTATCTAAGAGTAAATTATCTAATGTGCCCATGAGTAGGAATTTCAGAGGAATAGCTTTTGATATTCTAGAAAAACTGCCCTTGTTCCAGAGGGCACATGCGTAGTTATATGTTTTACAATGCCTGTTTATCCATAAAGAGATTATTTCCCTGTCACATTCCACCAGTGGGACTGAATCTGGAATCATGTAGTTGGAAAGCAAACTTATCACATGGCCATGCCTGAAGGAGTATAGTTAATTTGAAAAATTCCACTACTTGTCTAGTATTTAGCATTAATTACCAACCTCAGAAAGATGAAAGCTAAAGTTGATCTTGGAGAGATCTGAAGACATTGTGTTGAGTCAAAAGATTTGCAATATTTCTGTAACTTGCTTTATTCATCAAATTACAAAAAAAAGTAGCCTAGCATTCAAAGTAGAGGCCATCATGTTATACTGTCTGAAGCCACCTTTCTGCCAGTTCTTGTCCTTCAAGGTGAAGAACTCCATTGAAGTTTACACTCCACTTTGTTGATGAAGTGTTGTGAGTGCAGGAAGTGAGCCATGGATCAGAACAAGTCAAAAACTAAGGGGGCTAGGTTTGGATTATATGCTAGGTGTGGCATCAGTTCAATTCTCTCATGTTCCTGTTGTTTACTCCAGGTCGTTTGAGCAGTATGAAGTCTTGCATTATTTTGTTGCAGAAGAGCTGGCTTTCTATTAACTAATGCCAGGTATTTTTCCACACAATGGCATTGATGGTTCAGCCATCCAGAATGAACTTTTTGTGAATTATTCCCTTATGATTCCACCAGACGTAAAGCACCACCTTGTGTTTGAAACACCTATGTTTGGCAACAGGCTCCAAAAGCTGGCTCTTGCTTAATCACTGCTTATGCACATTAGGATTGCAGAAAAATATCTCCTTTGGATTATTACTTGTTCTGACCCATTGCTCAATTCCTCCACCCACAAAGCTTCCTCAACCAAGAGGAGGTTGAAGCTTCAGTGAAGTTCTCTACCTTGAAGGACAAGAACTGGTATCAGCATGGGATCAAAGAACTAGCAGAAAGATAGGTTGAGATGGTGCAACACAGGAACACAGTGGCTTCTGCTTTGAATGCTAAAGCAAAGAAGTTACCAAGATATTGCAAAACTTCGACTCAACAGAATAGAATGTTAAGGGATACATCTAAATATTGCTTCTGCTGATTCTGCTATCCATTGCTGTTGTATATATTATTAAAATATATAAACAACCCATATAAATAACAAAGTTTAAATTTATAGGGTATGATAAGCTCTGTAATATAAATGGTAGGCCCTTAGTATTCCTTGTGCCAACTATTTTTAATACTCCATTAATGCTTATAATAAAGGTAGAATATTATTAGCCCCTCTCATATTGTCAAGTTATTATGATTATCATATATTTGATAAAATTTATTGAACTGCATTAGCAATAAATATTTATCCTTTGACAAAATGCTTTGTGGTGCTAAGCTATTGCGCTTCACACTCTAAGTTCAAATCTTTCTGAAGTCAATTTTTTCTTTCTTCCTCGGTTGATGAAATAAAGTACCAGTCATTTACTGATGTTAATATATTCAACTTTAAAACCTTGTGTCTCTCAGAAAGTGTTATATAAAGATAACCTTGTTTGCTCATAGAGAGAAATGGTCATAACAGTTGTACAATGGCATCTAGTTCTTGACTAAGTGTTATGATTTAGTTTTGAATACAAGTTTTCGAATGTTAATCTCTTAACTACTATTGGACTCTTACTAAAATTTACATACCAAATATCTTAAATGTACATGATTAGAGTTCTGATCTTGTGACTTTTATATCTTAGTTGTTCACTCAGAGCTGATTGAGGCTATTCTACAAGAATAAAAAAAATTAAAATATTTCAAGGTATGGTGAAATGCATTTGTTTTAGGATAAGAATGTGTCCTAGGCATAGCTGAGTGGTTAAGAACCTTGATTTGCACCTACATAATTTTGGGTTCTATTTGCTGTGCAACACCTTAGGCAAGCGTTTTCTACTATTGTCCCTGGTTGACCAATGCCTTGTGAATAAATTTGGGAGATGGAAACTGCATTGAAGCATGTACACTTGATAACTGGTGTTGGTTTGTTTATGTCCCAGTAATGTAGCAATTTGGCAAAAGAGACTGATAGAATAAGTACCACACTTAGAAAACCTAAGTACTGGAGTTGATTTGTTTGACTTAAATCTTTCAAAGTGGTGCTCCAGCTTGGCTGCAGTCCAGTGACTGAAACAAGTAAAAGGTGAAAAAATGGTACTGAGTCATTTTGGCTCCTTGTTTATAGGTCTGTTCTCTCTCATTGGAGTTTGTATTTAAAAAAAAAAATTGCTACTGATGTATATGATCTGTTGTTTATTTAAGTAAATGGTGTAATAAAATGTTTGTATATACACAGGTCATGGAACACTCTTTTCTCATTACTAGACATAAATTATAGGGCAATTTAACAGGAAATTTAAGTAACTATCAAATTGCTGGGTAGTTCAGTCTCCTACATTTCTAAACTTTGGAATGATTTTTATATCTAACTACTTTCAAAAGACAAGCAATAAGATATACAACCCTTTTGGTACATAAACCGTTTGGCCTTAAATGTCAAAGAATGATTTGTAAGTAGTTAATCTCATTTTCTTAATAATGACTTACATAATAATTTCTACCTTTCAAAGAGTAATAAATTTAACAGTAAAGTACTGTGGTTGTTGTAATTGTCATTCTAACAGTATTTTTGTATTCCCCTCATGCTATAATTTATATAGATCAGCCTAGTATTCTTTTAGGAGGTGGCTTTAGACTTTGGGTGTGGTTGGATACAAGGTAGAAGGGTGGTTGAGGTGGATTTGTTTGGCAGCAGAGGTTGGTTTGTGTTGGATAGCACAAAAGTTGGCTGGCAGCACTGAAGGAGGTATTGAGTAGGGCATTCCAATATGGTAGGGGGGGGGGGCAAAGCCTTGATGAGATTTGGCATACGGCTTATGGTCCCTCGGTGTTGACAGCAAGGAACTTTACTTTTGATATTTTCATTGGCCTGGCATTCTTTTCTTAAAACTTGTCATCAGCGAAATTTGAGAATCCTTTACAAATTTCATATCTATCCTTTAGGATTTATCTTCAATCCAATGGCAAGACCAAGTAAAGATGATTGAGGATGGAGACAGATGCAGTGAGTGACCAAAATCTCTTACTCGTCTCATCTTGCTCTCTGCATTCCACAGTGCTAGCATGCTAATTAACCTGTAACTGGGATCCTGATTAGTGCTACTACTCCAAGTCAGAATAGACTTGAGAACAATAGTGCCCAAAAGTGAGTCCACACTCCTCAAAACCTTGAAACTCCTGAATCAGGGCCTCACTAGTGGATACAGTTTAGATTCATACCAAGACAAACTTGGGAAGAACTATTTAAAGGACTAATTTTGATTCCAGTATCTGGTTATTATTATTTTCAATATCTACTCCCACTGTTTTTTTTTTTATATAGCTTATCGAAAAGTAATAAGCAGCATTAGAATTACCTACATTTGTCTGACTGTTTGGCAGTAGTCAGATGAATATTATTTCACCTGTTTTCCTTCTGATTATAAAACATTTTGATTCTAACAAGTTATCCAATGATATGGTTACATAAACTTTAATGAATTTCATTTCCATTCAAACTGTTTATTTGTCTGAACTAAAATGTTATTTTGACTTGGAGCTAACATCATGGGGCCATTATCATGGGGCTAACATTATTTAATGCAGTGATCCTTAACAAAAATTGTTTAATCAATTAAAATTATTCCTGTAATAATAAGGAATATCATTGGTGTTAATGATAAAACTTGCTAAGAAGTACAATGCAGATAAATATGAAAGCCAAACTGATTAAAAATTGAATGGTGGGGTGGCATGTTGTGAGGAGTAAGCCTGATTTTTCTGTTAAGTATGGTTACAACTTCAGTCATGTTTTGGTCTTATCGAACTTCTTCAGGAAAGCATAATCTGTATCTACCAGATGTTGGAATAACAAATAGCATTGAATTTGAGGGGAAAAAAGGAAAAAAACATCATTACATCGCTCACTCAGGTAATTGAAAATAATCAATGGGAAAATATCTCAGGATACCTTCTGCTTGGAGAATAAAAAGTTAGGTGGGAGGTGGATAATGTACTTAGTGTGGTGAGCCTTGCCCATCCCAATTTTTAATAATGTAAAATTCCACTAGTAATGAAATAATTTTTAGCATTAATGAAACCTCACATAAAGTAGGGCTAAGGGAGACAACTTGTTCTTATACAGATATTGATTGATTTTTGACATGGTACTAGGTTTCTCTTTGTTTGGAAAATTGATTGAAGTGTGTTCCTTGTATATTACTTATTTTATGACTCCCTCTCTCCCTGCAAAGAGGACTTAAACTGACAACATGAAAGCGAAGTAAAACATTTAATCTAACACCCTGTTGTTTCTCTTACCTATAGACAATAGACTATTTTATAACTAAGTATGAAAGTGTAATAATTTGATTTGAAGTCAGGAAAGTAAGAAATTGAACTAGACATAACACATTTTGAACACAACCATCAACTACTGCTTGTTCTGTAATGTTGTTTCTCTTTTCATTTTGCAAGCAAATGATAACTGACTTCATTTTCAAACAAAGATGATATAATAACTTGTTAAAAAAAAATTCACAATTGTTCTCTGTCACACATTTTTGCATAATACAATATAGAATATTGTTTTATTTTGTTGCTTATACACAGAAGTGTTCTTTTTTTAATCTTAAACCTCATTCTTAAATCTTTAACAATATGTTAGAATTAATATCATTAAATTTCACAGTTAGAGGTTTTGGTAATAGTACATACAGTGAATAATAGACTAAATGTTCCTCTTAGTCTTTGCTCAAAACCTCTATAAGTACCTGTAATTTTTGTGAAAAGAGAGAATTGATTTGACTAGCTAGTTCTTTGGCTACGTATTTTCTTCTGATGTGGGTGATGTCTTTTTTTTTTTTCTTCCTCCAGGCAAAATTATGACAGCATGTCATTAACTCTCATTAGATAATGAAACAGGCAAGACCATCATGGATGGAATGCCTCTGATCGTAGGGTCGCTTGATTGAGGTTGATCTAGTGCTAAACAGCACATTAGTTTATGTTCTAAATCTGTATGAATGACAAATTCTAATACCTTACACCCTTTCATGTAAGAGTTGAACTTTAGTCATCACATTTAAATTGGTAGATGTACGCACACAAAGACACATCTTTTTATTGTTTGTGAAATGATCTGTTTGTTAGTATGCAACAGTTAAAGAACCAAAGGTTACTAAGTTACAGAAGTAAAGGTTATTAAAGGCTATTTTAGATAATTTAGTTGGATGCAGATATGGAAAGTGTGGATGAGAAGTTGTTTACACAAGTGAGTTTCCATGTTTGATACCAATGTGTGGCACCTTACGTAAATATTTGCTCCCTTAATCGCTGGTTAACCAATGACTTGAGAGTGAAATTTGGTTGGCATGCTCCATGTGGCAGTTCATTATCTGTGTGTGTTTGTGTGTGTGTGTGTGTGTGTGTGTGTGTGTGTGTGTGTATCTGTTACTTGTTTCATTCATTTGACTGCGGTTATGCTGGAGACTGCCTTAGCTGAACTGCTAAGTTATAG
>NC_068984.1:53919226-53922671 GCF_001194135.2 Octopus bimaculoides
TAAACAAACCAACACTGGTTCTCAAACGGTGGTGGGAAGACAAACAGATACAAAGACACACACACACACACACACACACACACACACACACACACACACACACACACACACACACATGCACATTTAAAAATTTCTTTCAGTTTTTGTCTATCAGACTTACTCATAAGGCTTTGGTCAGCCCAAGACTACAGTAGAAGACACCCGAGGTGCTACACACTGGGACTGAACCTGGAACCATGTGGTTGTGAAGCAAACTTCTTATCTCACAGCCATGCCTCAATAAACTACGCGTATGGCAAGAGAAGTAAACTTCTAACTTTGGAAATAGAAGACTAAATTCATTAAATGACACAGGTAAGGAACACTTACATTCAGAACTCTGAGTTTCTTGATAGTGATGTATTCAATAAATACTCACTATCTAGAAATTCAGAATTCTCAATGTAAGGCTGTTTCTTGGATTCTGTGGCATATACCTCCTCACCTGGACATGATGCTAGTCCATTGCAAGGTTTCTCATTTTTACCAGCTGACTGGACTGGAGCAACATGAAATGAAGTGTTTTGCTCAAGAACACAATGCATTGCCTGGCCCAGGAATCAAAACCACAATCTTGCAATCATGAGTTCATGCATGTGTCATCATATTTGTGTGTGTGTGTGTATATATATATATATATATATATATATATATATAAATATATATATATATATATACACACATTAAATAAAATATTTAGTAATGTTCATAAAGTTCAATAGAACATAGCCGATCGATATATATATATATATATATATAATTTAATTTATATAAGGGCATCGATCGATATATATATATATCGATATATATCATCGGTCGGCTATGTTCTATTGAACTTTATGAACATTACTAAATATTTTATTTAATGTTTAACACACTTCGGCATTGTAAAAAAAATTATTAAAATACAATAATAAAAAAACGTGAAAACCAGACCATATTGTAACTTTATTCAACTGATATATTATTCTATACACATCATCATCATCATCTACACAAATTTGGAAAAAAATATATGAGTGGCTGTGTGGTAGCTAGCTTGCTTACCAATCACATGGTTCTGGGTTCAGTGGCACTTTGGACAAGTGTCTTCTACTATAATCTCGGGCCGATCAAAGCCTTGTGAGTGGATTTTGTAGATAGAAACTGAAAGAAGCCTGTTGTATATGCATATGTGTGTGTATATGTTTGTGTGTCTGTATTTGTCCCCCCAACATCACTTGACAACTGATGCTGGTGTGTTTATGTCCCCATAACTTAGTGATTCAGCAAAATAGATGGATAGAATAAGTACTGGGGTCGATTTGCTCCAGCATGGCCACAGTCAAATGACTGAAACAAATAAAAGAATAAAAGAATATATGTGTTTCTTTGTGTAATGGTGCATTGAATTTAGGTACCCAGTTATATCTCTTTACACCAAGAACCTAGCCATTCAGTAAATAGTCCAAAAATCAAAACCAGTAAAAGAATAATATATTTATGCTTCCTAAAAACAAAGCATTATCTCTTAAGAATGAATTATCATATGGAGACTGCAATGTTTCAGATCTGACTGGTTACTACAAAATGGCTTGATGTAGAACTATTAAGGAATTTTAGAGTAAATTTAATCTATAATAATGCTTTTGTGACACTGGGAAAAGCAAGCTGCACACCTACATCCATAAAAACTTTTACTGTAAGAGTAGTTATAAATAATGCTGAAATCTCCCTGAATTTATACTTCTCTGCATTCATGGGCAATCTGTGTGCTGCATTTGGCCTGTGGGTCTTTCTGCATGGTACGCCTAATGACAAAATGCCTTGAATTTGGCCGTTGATCGTTACCGCGTGGCCGTTGATCGTTACCGCGTGGCCGTTGATTGTTACCGCGTGGCCGTTGATTGTTACCGCGTGGCCGTTGATCGTTACCGCGTGGCCGTTGATCGTTACCAACGTCGCCTCCCTGGCATGTGTGCCAGTGGCACGTGTATAGACATTCGAGCGAGATCGTTGCCAGTGCCAATGGACTGGCTCCTGTGCAGGTGACACGTAATACACACCATTTTGAGCGTGGCACGTAAAACACCCACTACACTCTTGGAGTGGTTGGCGTTAGGAAGGGCATCCAACTGTAGAAACTCTGCCAAATCAGATTGGAGCCTGGTGTCGCCTCCTGGTCCACCAGTCCTCAGTCAAATCGTCCAACCCATACTAGCATGGAAAGCGAACATTAAACGATGATGATGATGATGATGTGGTCTGCTTAATGATGAGCCATGTCTCAAACAGCCTCCTTTACAGTTTTAGATAAAGCTAATTTAGTCCTAAATATTCTTAAAATGGTTCTATGATCACCATTAGAATACCTTTCATCACCTTTCATGTGTTATGTCTAGTTCAATTTCTTACTTTCATCACAGCTCTGCTTGATCACAGTTGTCCTGGGGATAAACAATAAAAAAAATAACAATTGCTTTTGTCAGAGCTGTTGTTGTTATCTTCTTCCTCATCCACATCTATTTAAAGTTGATCTGTTTTCCTATGCTTACATATATTACATTGTGTCACTCTCAGCCCTTCTCATGCTCTTTCTTCTATACTCATATTAAGTTTTTGCTGGTCTAATTCTAATTTGTACACTTGCTACTCACCATTCTATGTTACTCTTTAATTCAGTATTTATCATTTATTCATCATTCATTGTCTAACTAGTGCTATTATTTTGTTGGCTTATATTGACCAGATATTTTCATTTGTTCTTAACCTGTTTCAAATCTCTCTTGTCTAATCCTATTCATATGCATGCTTATGTATAACTAGCAGTATAGCCTGGCGTTGCCCGGGATTAAGTTAAGATTATTAAGCTAATCAAGCGCTTTGTTTCAAACCAAACTAAGTAACACCAATGTCAGATTTGAGTGAAGTCTGTTAAAATTGGTAAGCGTTTAGCTGAAAATGGGTTGCAGACAATTTGATTGGGAAATCCCATAAGGAATCAGTTTATCGATTTTTCCACCACTCATCGATTATTTTATTTTTTTTTTTTTGGAGAACTTAAAGCATTCAAAGATCCCATAAGTCCTAAGTAACGCTGGCATCAAATTTGAACAAAATACGTCAAAATTGGTAAAAGTTATGGTTGAAAATGGGGTGTAGCCAGTTGTAGAGGGAAATCCTATAAAGAATTGGTTTATCAATTTTTCATCCTGATTGAATGGAAAACTCCATGAGGAATCAGTTTATTGATTTTTCACCCCAAATAAGACTTAACTGAACACAACATTGCTGATTCAAAATAATCTATATTTATACTTTAAAGTTGGTTTTCACACCCAACCCAGTTCTGCAGAATCAGTGTTGCGACGAGAATACATGGGTTGGGAGTTTGACCGACAGAGGTGATCAGGTTGCACATGCTGGC
>NC_068984.1:53923026-53928086 GCF_001194135.2 Octopus bimaculoides
GAGATGGTGGTCTCCCCTCGCCCTACCCCCTTTTTCTGAACCAAAATAAGGGATTTGCAGCATATTAGGAGGTCAGGGTACTTGATTCCACGCAAAAAAAAAAAAAATTCGATTTTTATTTTTTTACCTTATTGAAAATAGGGCGGGTGAAAAGATCAATGGGAGTGGGAGTGATATTTCTGAGGCCCCCACCTCACCCTACCCCATTTTTTGGACCCCCCCCCAAGGGTTTTGTAGCATATTAAGAGGTCACAGGAATTCATTCAGCGAAAAAAAAAAAAATATTTCCAGTTATTCTGAGATGGTGGTCTCCCCTCGCCCTACCCCCTTTTTCTGAACCAAAATAAGGGATTTGCAGCATATTGGGAGGTCAGGGTACTGGATTCCACGCAAAAAGTCGAGTTTTTTTTTTCTTAGTGAAAATCGTGCGGGTGTTAATCTAAAAATTTACCAACCAGATTTTAGTGAAAACCTGAATATGGTCCAGTTTTAACTTAGCTTAATGTCTTGAAGTCAACACTTTTCATACTTTCAACTAAAACTGGACAATTCATTAGTCACAAGAAGTTTAATCTCACAGACTTGGGGATTATTTTTAATGAGAAGCAAGTTTGTAAGGAATAGTATATTATTACTGCATATATGTTATTAATACTTTATGATTCAGTTTAATGATTTTTTTAAAATGGAGAATGCTACAACTGATCTTTGTCACATATCGCCTAATAAAAAAAGAGGAAAATTAGCAATGACTCCCGTTCATGTGAAAGCAAAGCCAGGTTATACCTGTAATAAACATGTTGCTTAGATGTGAATGAGTATGTTGAGGCATGCATGAGGCATTGGAAAACAGTAACACCATGGATCATGAACAGTATGAATATTACATTATCTAACCTGGACAGATTGATCAAACGAGAAAACTATTGATGTGCAATTGGATCACCAAATCCTCTACTTGGTTTCTAGGCCTGCTAGAAACAGCAACTAAGTCGTCTGAAAATCATACTCTGCTAACTTTAAAAAAAAGGAAAAAAAAAGACTTGTTGGATATATGGTCCTGTGCATCCTATACAGGAAACTGACTGGTTAGTCCTGGCAGGAACGCCTGTGATCATAGATTAGTTCGATCAGAGCTGACTTGGAGGTAAATATCAACAACAGCATACAAGTCTTTCTCTCAGAAGATATTACTAGGAAGGTCTTAAAATGTCAATGGATCTAGAAAAAGTATTGATCCAAATTTAGAAAATGTATCGATCCAAATTTAATAGAAAGAACAAAGAAATTGTTAATAGAGAAATACCTTGGAGCTTAGATAACACTCACTATCTACCACCAGCTTTGCATGCTCACACACACACATGCTCATGCATGCATACACACACACACACACACACCCTGCTATACATTGTCTGACTATTTCTATTGTTTTATATTGACCAGATACTTTCATTTGTTCTCAACCTGTCCCTCAAATCTCTCTTGTCTATAATCCTATTCATATGGATGCATATCTGTAACTATTTGGCTGTGTCTGTCTTTCTCAGTCTGTTTCTGCCTGTATCTATCTGTCTGTCTGTCTGTCTCTCTCTCTCTCTCTGTCTCTCTCTGTCTCTCTCTCTCCTCCACTGTCTCTTTCTGTCTTTCTCTCTTCATATAAGAAAATAAATCCAATGTGATTTTGTTATTTGATTTCCTTATAGTTGTAAAATTTTAATTTGTAATTTGATTTTCCCCCTAGTTTAGATTATTTACTCTGTTTTCTTCCTAACTTTGTGAAAGAATGTTGAAATGATATAGCAAAGAGATTAAACAAAGTTTTATAAAAAAAGAAAGAAATAAAACCATTTAAATTACTAAACACTAGTGCTATTTATCAGTTACTTAACATAGCAGTAGCATAATTAAACTGTGTAAATAATTATTGTTGGGTTCAGTCCTATTCCATGGCACCTAAGTCAGTTGTCTTCTACTATATCCCCAGAACAGTCAAAACCTTGTGAGTGAATTCGGTAGACAGAAACTGAAAGAATCCTGACGTGTGTGTGTGTGTGCTTAGTGGTTAGGGTACTTGGCCCATGCTCTTCCAGCAGTGTGTTGTGTTCTTGAAAAAAAAAAACAAACAATTTATTTCTCTTTGCACCAGTTCACTCAGCTGGCGAAATGAGTAGTACCTGTATTTCAGAATGTCAGCCTTGTCACATTCTGTGTCACACTGAACTACATTAGTAGTACCTTGAGAACTACATTAAGGGTATGTGTGTCTGTGGAGTGCTTAGCCTCTTGCACATTAATTTCACGAGCAGGCTGTTCCTTTAATCAGATTAACAGGAACCCTCATTGTCATAGCTGACGGAGTTCTTGTGTGTGTGTGTATTTATGCTTGTAGATATATGTATATTCATTTATGTGTGTTGTTTACTATCTCTTTGTCTTGATATGATTGTGATAATTGTAGACAAGTGTCACCATCATAGAAATGGTGACCTTCATTTACATTTTTCTGAGAAAACATGTTTGGTTTTTTTAGAAATATTACATTGACCTTTCAGAAACAGGTGAGGGTTGGTGACAGGAAGGGCATCCGGCTGTAGAATATCTGCCACAACAAATTCTATCTCACTGATGTGAGTCTGAGAAAAGTGGATTTTAAAACAACAATGAGAAAGACGAATATCTCACTTTGATTTTATGATAACTATTTTTTGTTTTAGTTTTTTTAATATGAAGTAGAAGAGTAGGGGCCATAACCTTTTTTAGGGCATTCAAAATTGGTCAGAGGAAGCTATCTTCTGATGAGTGTTCTTGTCTGAATACTGACAACAATAAAAACACACAAAATAAAGCTGGGTAGTGGTGTTAATATGGACATCCTTAGAATGGCAATGATCTCTCTGGCTTACTACACAGGTTCATCTGTCTACCAAATTTCACTCACAAAGCTGTACTTGAAGGTATTTGCCAAAAGTGCTGTATAATAGACTGATCCTGCAACCATGTAATTGTGAAGAAGAATTCTTAAACATTCAGCTATGCCCTCCATAAATCAAATTACAGATAAAATACTTCTCATCTTTTACTGGTTCATGTTATGTGGCCATGCTAGGGCACTGCTTTCAAGGGTTTGCTTGAACAATTCAAACCCAGTACCAAGCTTCTAAGTTTGGTACTTATTCTATTGGTCTCTTTTGCCAAATTTCTAATTCATAAGGATGTTAATAAACTTATACCAGGTGTATATATGTAGGACACTGTGTCCCTAAATGATTCTATGTGTGAGTGCATATGCATTCATTTGTTGGTATATGAATGTATATACACACACACATTTCTGTGTACTAATGTTTTGGGGTGTGTGAAAATATGTCTCTACTTTTTTCTCCCAGTCAAGATATTAAGTGGTTATGTTATCTGACCCAAACCCTTACTTTGTAATATATTATCTCTGTCAGATCCCCATCACTTACCCTGTACTATTTCTAATCTCCTTGCCTCTTCACTCAAATTTCTATCCAAAATTGGCTATTATTTTCCTTAATTCTGCCACCTCTCATTTAAACTTTCTCTTCCCAATCTGATATGGGGAATAAGTACTAGGTTTACAAAGAATAAGTCCTGGGGTCGATTTGCTTGACTAAAGGCGGTGCTCCAGCATGGCTGCAATCAAATGACTGAAACAAGTAAAAGAGTAAAAGAGAGAGAGTATATCAGTACACTATTTTGAGTAAGTATATTCAGCTGTTTTCACTTCTCAACTTAGCATATATAAAATACCGAAGGATATGTAAATTAAAGAAGTTTCAGTAAAATATTTATAGTTGATTCAATTGAGTCTGTTCTTGTGTGTGACTGCTATTGTGTCTATGAACATGTGTATCATACAATATGTTAGAATAACTGCATATGTTTCTCTGTATATGCACATGTATACATATATACATATGCACTCACATACACATATTGGTTGTGAAGTATAACAAACAGGTGAAGAAAAATCATCTCTAGTATTGAATTCATTGTTTGATAGAAGACATATGTCTGCATTGGTTGAAACATGTCATTAGAAAAGATGTAGGCTAGCTGAAAAACTGTTTCAAGTAGCAACACAGTGAGGAAGACTTGGAGAGAGACAGATAATTTTTATTACTTTGGAACTCACAAACAAATGGTAGATATAATGTACATACACGAATAGTATCTATACTGCACACCCATCTGTACAATATTGCTAAATTAGATAATGATGATGATACTACTACTACTACTACTACTACTCTTCCTTTTTACTATAGCCACAAGGGGATAGTTGATTACAACCCAAGTGCTCAATTGGCACTTATTTTTATTGACCCTGAAGGGATGACAGGCAAAGGTGACTACAGCAGAATGTGAACTCGTACTGTAAAGGGCCAAAAGAAATGCCGCTAAACATCTTGTCTGACATGCTAATGATCTTGTCAGCTTGCTGTCATTAATGCTTTCAAATTTTGGCACAAGGCCAGCAATTTTAGGGGAGTGGGATGATTGATTACATTGATCCTGGTGCTCAGCTGGCATTCATGTTATTGATCTTGAAGAGATGAAAGGCTGAGTTGACCGTGGTGGGATTTGAACTCAAAATGTAAAGTGCTGGAAAAAATACCACAATACATTTCATCCAACTCTCTAATAATTCTGCCACTCACTGTCCTTAAAATATTGTTTGATATAGCTACAAGGCCAGTAATGTTAAGTGGGGGGATACTATTTGATCAAATTGATCCTGCTACTTGACTCATACTTTATATTATTGACCCCAGAGGGATTTGAATATAAAGAGCTGGAATAAATACTTCAAACAATTTTGTCCAATGGTCCTTTCAATCCATTACTCTTAATAATAATTCTTTCTACTATACTCTTTTACTCTTTTATTTGTTTCAGTCATTTGACTGCAGCCATGCTGGAGCACCGCCTTTAGTTGAGCAAATCGACCCCAGGACTTATTCTTTGTAAGCCTAGTACTTATTCTATCGGTCTCTTTTGCTGAACCGCTAAGTTACGGGGACATAAACACA
>NC_068984.1:53928315-53932209 GCF_001194135.2 Octopus bimaculoides
TATATATATATATATATATATATTATATATATGACAGGCTTCTTTCAGTTTCCGTCTACCAAATGCACTCACAAGGCTTTGGTCGGCCCAAGGCTATAGTAGAAGACACTTGCCCAAGGTGCCACGCAGTGGGACTGAACCCAGAACCATGTGGTTGGTAAGCAAGCTACTTACCACACAGCCACTCCTGCGCCTATAGGCTCAAAGCATGAAATTTTGTGGGAGGGAGCTAACTAATTATATTGATCCCAGTTCTCAATTGGTACTTATTTTATCAATACTGAAATGAGGAAAAGCAAAATTTGAACTTGGAACATAAGGCCAAAAGAAATGCTGCAAAGCACTTTATCTAGTGTGCTAACAATTCTGCTAGCTTGCTGCCTTAGCTTTAATAATAATAATAATAATAATAATGATAATTCTTTCTGCTTTACATACAAAGCTTGAAATTTTTAGGGAGAGGGTAGTTGATTACATCAACCCCAGTGCACAACTGGTACTTCATTGACCCTGAAAGGATGAAAGAAAGTCAGCAGAATTTGAATTCAAAATGTAAAGATGGACAAAATGCTACTAAGCATTTTACCTGGCATGCTAACAATTCTACCAGCTCACTACCTTTATAATAATAATAATAATGATGATGATAATGATAATAATAATAATGATGATGATGATAAAAAATAATAATTTGTTTTATTGAGTGAGTGAAGGCAATTACATATATCATCATTCAAGTGTATCCAATAGAGGTTTACAAAAACCTTATACAGTAGGACAGTTATACAGTTATGTATTGGATCATCTCATAAATAATGTGGGTTTTTTTCAATTGCATGAGCTAAAATTTAGAGGGGTACAGGATAAACTACCGGCATTGACTTGCTATAAAAGTAGGTAGTAATTTTATCTTGTGGCCTTATTCTTAGTGCAAGTTTTGAAGAGTGCAGTTCGATTTTAACAGTTATTTTTTCAAAGTTATAATGGAAGTGACAAAGGAGCATATTCTGCATATTTTGCTTTATGACTTCAATAAAGGCAACAATGCAACAGAAAGTGTGAGGAATATTAATGCAGTATATGGGGATCGAACACTAAGCATAAGTTAGTGTCAACAGTGGTTCCAGATATTCTGAGCCAGGAACTACAGCCTTAAAGACGAGCCTCATCCTGGAAGATCTGTAGAGCTCAACAAGCACATCCTGCAAGCCCTGGTGGAACAAAATCCTATCATAACTGTTGAGGAACTAGCAGAGAAGCTTGGATTTGGTCATTCAACCATTCATCAACAACTATGTGCCAAGTCAGCAAATTGGGTCAGTGGGTTCATCATAAACTTTCCGAGTCTAATCGTGTGCAAAGAATGAATGTGTGCTTTTCTTTGCTGTTACGTTTCATGAATGCACCTTTTTTGACAAGAAATGGGTTCTCTATAAAAATGTCAAGCACCAAAGACAGTGGGTAGGTTAAGGAGAAACACCAGCACCCCAGGCTAAAGAAGTTTTTTCACCCACATAAGGTGTTGTTATCTGTTTGGTGAGATATGAAAGGTTTAGTCCACTTTGAACTTTTAAACCTAAACCAAATGATTACAATGGAGATCTACTGCAAACAGCTTGTGCAACTGCTAGAAGAAAATTGACCATCTTTGATTTCAAGACAAAAGATATACTCTCATCAGGATAATGCTCAGCCACATACAGTAAGGGTGGCATTCCAAAGGCTGGAGCAGTTTGAATGGGAAATGATGCCCCACCCACCATATTCACTGGACATTGGCCCATCTGATTATCATTTATTCCACAGTCTTCAAAATCATTTGGATGGAAAAAATATGAATTCTGTAGATGAGGTCAGAACAGTACTGGAGGAATATTTTACAACATGGACAAGTGAATTTTGGAAAAGGGGCCCTGCAAGTCTACCAGATAGGTGGAAGAGCATTGAAGAAAATGAAGAAGAGTATATTTCAGATTAAAAAAGAACATTGTTTATCTTAATTTTGAAAAATAAAAGCTGTATAAAAAAGCCACATTATGGGATGACCCAATATATGTATATAAAAAAGAGCTGGGTGTTTCAGGGATATTATATAAAGAAAACACGTTAAAATTTTGTGTAAAATAAGGGCAGAAATTACTTTAAATAACTGTAAAAGGAATCAGCAAGAAATAGACAAGATACTGTTTCAAAAGTGTAGATTTAGCATTTCCCACCAACGCAAGCGTGAGAACAGCTTGGCTTACATAGGCACAAGGTCACAAAGGTGTTGTAGAGGAGCACAATCAGTTGGATCAACACTAAGAGGTATGCCATCTACATGTCTATTCTCAACCCTGGAGGGATGGAAGGTAAAGTTGACCTTGGCAGGATTTCAGCTCAAAAGATAAAGAGTTGTAACTAAATACTTGTAAGCCTATTGTCAGCTACTTTTACTTTTCTCTAACTCCACCACCCTCTGCAAATAGAAATAATGAGCCGAAACAAATGCTGTTGTTGTTCAGTTACTTGACCTACTAGAAATAGCAGTCAAATCTACCTCAAATAAAATGAAAGAACATTGGTTATGTAATGTTTGATATATTATGCTTAAAAATAAAGAAAAATGATGTCTGCTGGATCAGGGTTAACCTATATCCATGCAACAATAGCGATAACAATGATATTTTAAATTTTGGCCATCAATTTTAGGGCAGGAGACTAGTTGATTGCATTGACCTCCGTGCTCAGCAGGTATTATTTTATCAACTCTGAATAAAATGAAAGGCAAAGTTAACCTTGGTAGAATTTGAACTCAGAATGCAAAGAACTGGAAGAATTGTCACTCTGCATATTGTTTGCAGTTCTAACAGTTCTGTCAGCTCATTGCCTTAATAATAATAATAATAATAATAATAATAATAATAATCCTTTCTACTATAGGTGCAGGCACAAAGTCTGAAACTTTTGGAGAGGGGGCTAGATTATTTCATTGACCCCAGTGCTTGACTGGTACTTATTTAATTGACACTTAAGGTAGTGAAGTGACAGAAACATTAGCGCATATGACAAAATGCTTAGCAGCATTTCTTTTAGCTCTTTATCTCTTTATGTTCTAAGTTCACTTGCTACTGAAGTCAAGTTTGCCTTTCATCTTTTCAGGGTCAATAAAGTAAAGTACCAGTCAAGTACTGGGATCAATGTAATTGATGTACCTTCACCCACTAAAAATTGTTGGCCTTCTGCCAAAGTGTGAAACTATTATATAACTTCTTGTCTTCTTTTATAATTTCCATAAAACATAGCTAACACTAGTCTGTGTAAATATCTAATAAGTTGCACAAATTAGATGAGACATTACAAGAAAATTTTGGATAATAACCACTGTGTGAAATTAGCTTGTTTAATTAAAATAATCTCTCTTTCTCCTTCTCTCCAAAACTTGCCAGGATATTTTTAAAATGCCATTCAGTGAAAGAAGGCACTGGGTGATAAAGTTGAGAACCACTGCTCCAGACAAACCCAAACTTATTTCTAACTTTATTGAAGAATAATTCTCTCACAATAGCTACTGGCAAAGGTATTACTTTTAACAAAAGAAAGAAAAAGAAAATACCCTATAAGGAAGCCAAGTTGCTTGGCTACTAGAAATAGCAGCAAAATCTCACTCAAACTTCCTCCTTGTGTCAAAAATAAAACCAAAAAACAGGGGCTAGTACTCGGTATGTAAGTCTTTCTACTATAGGCAGAAGACCTGAAATTTTGGGAAAGTGGGCTAGTCAATTACATCAATCTCAGTGCTTGGCTGGCACTAATTTCATTGACTCCCTGTCCAAAGGATGAAAGGCATATTCCACTTTTGTGAAATTTGAATTTTTTTTTTTGTTTGTGTGTGTGTGTGTGTGTGTGTGTGTG
>NC_068984.1:53932219-53933037 GCF_001194135.2 Octopus bimaculoides
TGTGTGTGTGTGTGTGTGTGTGTGTGTGTGTGTGTGTGTGTGCTTATATCTATATATTATGTAGTTGAGTAGTATATCCTTGGTTATGTCATATAATTGGTTAGAAAGTTGGCATTGGTTTCACAGGAATATAGGCAAGTCATCAGACCTGCTGGCTGGAAGCACTTAGTGTCTTTTACTACTAGAGGTAAATGTACAGTTAGTTTGATAGTAAAAAAAAAATCCTTTTGTGAGAGGGAAAAATGAGTTACTTCCCCTTGAAGCCCTTGAGTAATTCCAACTGTAGCTGAAATGGGTCAGTTTGTGTACTTTTTTCTGTTTTCTACTCTGCAAACACCAGGTTTCCTAAACAAATTTTCTGTTGCGAAGGTATTGGCTAAAAACTTCACTGTTTGAATTCAAGAAGATACCTGGATTGTACAAATTTTTTAGGACCATTTCCTCTCAGCCAAGCAAAGTTTGCACTGTTTGTTTCCATTGAAGTATTATGAAGGTTATTGCAGCATCTGCCACTTAATTTCATATGGAAACTCCTTCATTTAATTGCCACATATAGCTGGTTAATGTTGTAATGTTGCCCCTCTCTGGGATCCTAAAAAAGGACCTATGGTTAATTAGCCTAACATTAAATGGGCCCTCTGTTGTCCCACTGTATTTCTATGTGTGTCTTTTTGTTATTGTTGCTATTGCTGCTGTTGCTAATTTTGGACACCACTTATGCTTTGTTGCCTACTGCCTCAGTGTTTTATTGACCATTCACCGAGTACCCCATGCATACATACTTACATGTATAACAGTCTACTTCTTTATTTTTTAAT
>NC_068984.1:53933265-53942236 GCF_001194135.2 Octopus bimaculoides
ATTTCTTAAGTTTAGTACTTATTCAGTCAGTCTCTTTTGCCAAAATGCTATGTTATGGGGACATAAACACACCAACACTGGTTGGCAAGCAGTAGTGGGGGACAAACAGACATGAAGACGCATGCACACACACACACACACACACACACACAATGTACTTCTTTCAGTTTCTGCCAACTAAATCCACTCTGGTCAGCCTGAGGCTATAGCAGTAGACACTTGGGACTGAACCCAGAATCATATGGTTGGGAAGCAAGCTTCTTACCACACAGCTGTGCATTCTTTGTTTCTGTGTTGGAGACTTTCTTTTCCTTTTGGGGAGAAATTTGAACAATAAATCAGAATACACTTAAATAATTTATTTTTAATACATAAATTTACAGATAGATAGATAGAGATAGATAGATAGATAGAGAGAGAGAGTAAAACCTCAATTAATTTGGTTACTTAGTTCTGTGAAAAAGCTGTGCTATTTGAAACTAAGAACTGTCAAAATACTTGGTTGAAGTTTTCTAATGTATTTTCTTACTATATTTCAAAAATAATATGAAAATAAAGGATAGTGAAAATGCATTCACAATTCAATAGTTCATAGAAATGAAACAGTATGCTTTACTCTGGTGTACATAAAAAAACAAAGAGAGAGGGAGAGAAGTATATTTTTACAAATATGCCACGGGCATATGGCGTAGTGGTTAAGAGCGCGGGCTACTAACCCCAAGATTCCGAGTTTGATTCCAGGCAGTGACCTGAATAATAATAATAATAAGAGGGAAAAATACCTTAGGAATGTTAACCCCGGTTCGAAATTTCCCCAAGACACCTGATGAAGGCTGGAGGGTATATCAGTCGAAATGTGTTAACAATAAACATGATGAGGACAAATATCTGTCAAATGTAAATAGTGTACATTAACATTAGTGTCATCAACTGTTAAGCTATCATTTCTAAATTCAGATTGCAGTTTTCCTTTCTCTAGTGAAATAGTTTTTACAAGCTATTTTTTCGAGAATAGCCTTGTTCATCAACATTATTTGTTGATTGTCATAATATTCTTTGAGTATCTTTTACAAAACAGAATATTTTTCTGTTGCATTTTTGCCTACACATTTAACCCCATAAACATTGCAAATTCCTATTTGAGTTTTGAATTCATCAGATCAACCAGAACTAGCTGTATACACTTTTTTCAATTTCTGCTGAAATCTCATTTTCTTTTGATAATTTTTGTTTTTAATTGTAGAGAAAATGCTTAAAGTTTTCATTTTCATATTCATGATATTTAGGAGAATTCAGGTTTGGTTGTGTTCTTCCAAAAAACAAAACAGATACTCCAATCATGTCTCTGCCTCCATTTCTTATTGTTTGCATACCTAAAGTGGATGAAATTTTATTTTGTTTTGTTTTCGTTTCTTTTTCAATATTAATCATGTTCCTTATAATTGTTGGTATTGCTGTTTCATTCATTCACAAGTCTTACCCTGTTTTTATAATTGCCAATTTTTTTTGCCTACAGCCAACACTTCACTCTTCTTAATACCAGAATTTTTCTCTGTCTCTCTTTCTTTTATCTAAATTGTTGGGATTATGTATTGTATTTTGGTGATATATTCGTTTCTATTCCAGGCAGAAGGCCTGATATTTTTGTGATAAATTATCATACAAATGGAGGTCAGGCCCCTCACTTTATATTAAGAAAGCTGCAAAGACAAACAAGGCAGGAAGTTACAATTCAAATAGCAGGAACCACTGTACAACAGCTGTTGCTGAATCTGTTTCTCTGATTTGTTGTTTAGTCTAGTCATATAGTCTTTCTGAAGTTTCTCTCTGCTATGTTTTTTATACTGTGCATAAGGGCTGTCAATTTATAAACCATGCTAATTAGAAAGCCATGCTGTTTGAAGGGTTAATTTGTGTGTGTGCATTCATGCAGGCATGTGTGTGTGTGTGTGTGTGTGTGTGTGTGTGTGTGTATATACATATCCACACACATACACACTCGTTCACACTCTCACATTCACACACACTCTCTCTCTCACACATACTCACTTTCTCTTGCTCACATACAGAGGGAGGGAGAGGGTGAGAAAGAGAGAGAGAGAAATAAAGTTTGTTTTTTAGTTCTTCCATGCTACTGTGGGTTGTAAAAATTCTTATTAAGGTATATATTTTTTGCCTGATGCCTTTCCTATTGCTAAACCTTGTCTATTTTTCCAGCAAAGGATCTTTTTTTTATTCTACATATCTTTGTAAGTGCAGCACTCCAGGATGAACTAGTTAGCAGGGAATGTCAATGTAACAATCATTATTTTTGCTCAATGGCTTCATGTGAAGAAGTGGAGTGTAAGCATTCACACACACACACACACGCACACGCACGCGCACGCGCGTGCGCGCATGTACTTGTACATACATCCACACATATGGTGACTGTCAACTCATAGATGAGTATGACTATCACCCTCAGATTATCTTACTGTAGATGTTAAAGACAACAGCTGTCATCAATGCCTGGACTAAGATTTAAAGTCGATACCGACTTTGCAACACTGCCACGACTCTGGCCAACAAAACCAAGTAGTCCAGAAACAAGTAAGAGCAAGATCTCAGGTTTTGCAGTGAGGCAATTGTTAGTTTTGAATTTTTTTTTCTCCTAGAGATGTCTAAAGAAGGACTACAGGTCTCTAACTTCTTTGTTGGATGGTCATTTACTTTTCTGAGTTCATTCACTCTTTGATAGGTTTTGTTTTTCATGCTGCAATATGTCCAACAAGAACAACCCTCCTTATCAAGTAGGCTTGGTTGGGTGGCCAGTTTTGTCACCAATGACCCGACCATGTGACTCATTGTCCTGGGTTACATGTTATCAGTAGTACTGAGTGGGACCTGACAGAATGTACCTATGTACAACCATACATACATATGTATGTATGGGATGGGTTTCCATTCAGTTTCCACCCAGCAGTTCTACTCACAGATATTGGCCAACCTGATGTTATATGTGAAAAATACTTGCCTAAAGTAGCTTGCATTGAGATGCTATTTGAAACCATGTGGTTGTGTGGATTTTGTATCCACACTGGTATGTAACTATGCCTGTGCTATACACCCACAAACACACAGATACTTCACCTGCAAATTTACATGCACATACACACAAATGGGAAATGAATTGCCTTACTCAATAGTACAATGTACTGCTTGGTTCAAGAATGGAACTCACAACTTAATGCCACATGTCTTTATGTGATCCTTATTGTGTATTATCTTAACCCCCCCCCCTCTCTTTCTCTTGTGTGTGCAAATTACAAACATAGATATGTGTGTGAGTTGATAATAAATATCACATTGTTTTATTGATGAGTTACTAAATTATGAGAAAGTCATGTGTTCTTCAATAAATAATAAAAGGTGACTTTTAAGGTATATTTGATATGTTATAATGTCATTGAAGTATGACTGCTGCTATCATCAAAGTATAAGCATATGTTATTTGTGTAACTGATAGTTTATGTAACTTCTTAGTTACATGAATAAAAGATACATTTAAACATTATTTTATTGGTTTGGTTAGGAAGAAGTGTTTGTGTCCATGACTTTTGCAGGCCCTTTGAGGCTGATGATGCTGACATGGCTACTGTTCTTCCTGAATGGTTGATAGCTACATAAAATATCTACTGGATAGAATTCCAATGGATTGATGTCTCATGAAGAAAGAACTAGGCTTAGTAGTTATTATGAGGCAAAGAGGAATGGTGGTGGATACACCATGTATGATGAGAGAAGGAGGAGGAGAGAAAAGTGAGTTGGTAATACATGACGTTTTGATGATAAATGACAAGGCATCTGTAAGAAACAACAGCTACTGTAGTAGTGGTAGGATAGAGAAAGGATACAAACTTGACCATCATGCTTGTAAGTGTGTATGTATATGTGGTGTCAGTGGATGGTCAATGAAACGCTGAAGTAGTAGTCAACAAAACAGATATGTTGTCCAACAGTAGCAGCAGTAACTACAATAACAAAAAGACACGCACAGAAATATGTTGGAACCTGTGGGCCATAGGTTAGAATGTGATGGTGAATGACTAATAACTTCATGCGCTAGTCAGTTGAATGTCCTTTATTTGGATGAAGTGTTGGATGTCTGTGTATGTAGCAGCAGAAGTACTGTGCCAGATGTGGAATCAGTACTTCACTTAGGATCTTTCTGAAACTTTGTAGCAGATTATAAGTAACTAGGAGAGGGTGGAATTATTTTATAACTCTGAAGAGAAAAACCTGTCTTTCTCACACAGTTTTGGTTATGTTGACAAAGTATGTTTGACAGGAGAGATCCTTAGTGATGGTGAGGGCTTAGCATTTGCAGTGAGTGACTTTGAGGCTTCTAGTTGTATGCTGTTCATGTTCAGTGAGAGTGATAATGTTTTCTTGATAGGTGTAATGACTGTGTCTCAGCTGTTGAAGATGTGACTTGATATGACCACAATTAGATAATATTTTCAAAGTTGCTATTGATGGCATCAGTGCAGAGTTGTTATTAGGTGTCTAGGTTGCATACAAATGACACTTGGGTGTGGAAGCTTAGGGAGAATGAAGGGTAGTATCATCTGCATGCGACTCAGTGTCATAGAAAATGGTGACAAAAAGTTTCTGGAGGAAGAGTGTGGAATACACAACCAAACAAAGGAACAATTCAGTGTTGATAGAATGTGGGTAAGAGAGAGCTCTATCAGCACTTGACCTGACAAGAAGACACCGACTTTAAAGATGTGGGGTGAATGGAACTCATAGATAGGATGCTTAAGAATAGGAGCTAATATAGGCTTTTGAAAGGCACTCATAGATCAGAAGGTAATGTTAAACTGACAGGTGCGATATGTCCTTTCTCACCGCATAAAAATGGATGTTCACCAACAAAGCATCTTGAGATCAGCATACCTCACTTTTTCCTATGTTTTCTTATATCTTCCTCTTTTACAGATTCCTTGCATATGGGATTACTTGACACTTCTTAACTCAGCATTTTCTGTATGCATCACATATCTGAAACAGTGCAATTTTTTCTTTTGCTGGCTGCATCTGACAGCTCTTAATAACCAGCTTTTCTCTCAACTCATTTGTGCTGTCATTCATGCATACTAACATTTTACAATTACTATTCTAGTGAAGCAGGTTTTATCTTATTTCTTTGCCATATTTTAAATATCCTCTGCATTCACTGCTCATATTTCATTCTCATGCAACATTGCTCTTCATTCACAAGTGTCATATGATCTGTGCTTCACTCAAGTGAGTAAATTGCTTTGTTGCTTGCAGAGGTAGTAGCTACTTAAACATTTTTTACCCTATTCTTTCACTGGCTTCCATGCTTCTGGAGCATAAACCTCCACTGCTTATTAGATAGCCTAAGTAACAGAAACTATCAACTAATTTTAGGGTGTTTTCTGAACATTTCATAGGTGCTCTTACTACTTACTATTTCAGTGCATCTTCTAAATACAAAGTTTTCCTTCTCTTCTCACCTTGCTGTGACCCTTTTATACCTCTTGTGTACATATTTACTGAAGGAGGAACATTTGAAACATAAATGTAGTAAAGCAAATCAATACATCTCAATCTAGAGCACTCAGAGGCATCACATTTGGCCAACACAAAGAAACAACTACACTATGTAGTTTATAAGTTATATAGGTCAATATCATGATTATATAATTCTACCTGGTTCCCCCAAACTATGCAGAATAAAGAACATTAAATAATGCATTTTGCATCAATCTAAGATGCGACAAGCTAATTCAAACCAAACTACACAAAATGAAATGCCATATGGAGATGTGATGGATATGATTCATACCTGCAGCAAGTTCCAGCCTCTGTTACTTCATGTTCAGTCACCCAGACACATCCACCACACACCAGGGTGCTGCTACAATCCCTTCCTAAATGCCCTATCCTTCACACTAACTCCAGGTAAACATATGTCTGAAGCTCTGGATTTGTAGATCATTTAACTATATACCTATGTGCCTTAGGCATGTCTAGTCAGGGCTGACTAGAGCCATGCAACAAGTTATCAATTATTACAGGGCATAAGGCAGTGAACTGGCAGAATTGTCAGCACACTGGGTAAAATGCTTAGCAGCATTTTGTTCATCTTTATGTTCTGAGTTCAAATTCTGCTAAAGTTGACTTTGCGTTTCATCCTTTCAGGGTTAATAAAACAAGTATCACTTGATCACTGAAGTCGATGTAATTGACTTACCCATCCTCTGAACTTGCTGGTCTTGTGTCAAAATTTGAAATCAATTATTACAATGATCCATTTCTTTAATGGTAAAGTTGTTCTAATCATCCAATGCTTATTTTCTGCTGATGAGATAGGTTATCTGAGAGTCTTGATCATGGACAGAATGTAATATCAACAACAAAATATAGACCACTGACCTCCATCAACATATCTATCTACATTCTTGTCTCATGTATATGGCTTATAAAATGAAGTTTGTCTAGTATAGATAACATAGCATAATCTGTAAGATAGCCTTCTGGTTACAGTACACTTTTATTGAATGGAGAATTCTGTCTAGTGTTTTTGCTTCAATTTTTTTTAATTAAAAAAAAAACGTTTCGATAAACCAGAATTACAGGATAATGAGTAATCAAAGTAGTTAAAAAAATGTTTAAATCTGGAATTAACATTCAAATCAATATTTGACTAAAGTTATATAAAAAAAAAAAAAATAATAACTGTCATTCAAATTTGAATCAATAAAAAATTTCAGCTTTTCACAAAATACATTTGAATTTTGCATGAATTTTAATCACATGAGCTTCTGTTGATAAATATATTCACTAGAATTGTTAGGCTAATAATCGTAATTTGTGTCAATATGAATTGGATTGCTAATGTATACATACATACACAAAAGATCTTGTACCTTGAGATGCTGTAGATATTATTTTGCATAAAGCCTAATCATGATGTTCAGTCATATTTTGTTTTGATACACAGACAAAAGCTGGTAAAAACTGATGCCCATATCTGACCACTGAAGTTAGCCTGTCAAACAGGTCATTTTCTGAGATTGGTAACTGTTGTGCCGAGAGTCATTGACACTCCTGTGGGATTGGAAGAATGGACTAATATATATATATATATATATATATATATTAGAATAGAGACAGCTGATGAAGGGATATTCCAAGTGGCTTTCCGTTTTCCTATGTGTTCGTTCCGTTGTCTGTAGTTTATTGTTCTAACGTCCTGTACCCTGATATGCATGTATATACACATGTAGATGTATGTACATATATGTGTGTATACATGTATATATATTCTTTGTATTATATATATACACACACACACACACACACACACATACATACACATATATACACAGACATACATATACACATGTACACACAAGAAAAAACATACTCTCCCCTACCTATATATGCATACTTACACACATACATATACATGTATATATACACTCAAACAATGCATACTCCTAGATACAGACACAATACACATATTCATTTATACATGCAAAGCCCTATACCTACACATACTTACATGCACAGAAATAGGTTTACAATTGTTTGTACTTATATGTATGCATACACATATGCACAGATATACACATACAAGTATACATTCAAATATATATCTGCACATGCAGCATACATGCATATATTTGTACATACATGCATACATTCAAAAGTATATGCAAGTGTCTATCTGGAAAAAGTAAATCGCATACTAGTTAGTGTGGGAAGAACCAGGGCATAAAGTGCAATGGTGCGATATGGCAAACATTATATGGTGACCATGTACAGGAAGGTGTTGATAATAGGAATATTGTTATTACAATACAAATAAGGAGGGGCATTGGTGGTGCTAGTGGGGGTTAAATAACTAGTACTAATAATATTTTGAAGTGTGCTTGGTTTTGTGAAGGCAAGAAACATTTCTCTCCTTAAGAGAAATCACAAGCAGAAGGTTGGCTTTAATCATGAAGAAAACTTCGTTTACACATAACATACATTTTCTATTCTTTGTACTATATGCTGGTGCTGTTGTTAAAATCTCCCAATGTAGGTTATACTCAATTCCCTTATCCTTAAGTTCCCATATGTAGTTGCTCAATCCCGTTGAATTTCTCCTATTTCTGTCCCCAATTTCCGCGATTGCTGTTAGGATTTATAGATATGTTGTCTATTTTCATACTATCCTTATTATTGGTGTCATTACTTCTATTATTATTATTATTTTTATTATTATTATTTGTGTTAAAGGCATTATTATAGTTCCTGGTATTAGTCCTATCCCTACTATTGACTGTATTATTATTCTTATTGTTATTAATGTGTTTATCAAAGATCTCTTCATTAGAGGAAAGGTTTGAGATCCTTTTACTTAGATTTTGTAGAAGGGCTCTTTTTATTTGCTGAGGATGGTTACTAGAATTATAAATATATCTTAAGGTAGAGTTTTCTTTCATATAAGGCTCATGGAATCCCATGTTTAAGTTGCAATTTATGTCTAAATGGTTGATTGAGTAGTTTTCATTTTCTATAGTTATGGATAGGCCAAACCTATTAAAAAATTTATGTAAATGTTTCTTAAATAGTTCAATGTGTCTATTTGAATAATTCCTAACTAAAAATAGTACATCATCCCTATATAGACCTCCACTCAATTCTAGGAATTCTCTACTTATATTATCCAAGATGTATAATCCTACTAGGTCCATCGCTTCGCTGAGTCTGGTGAGCCCATTGTAATATCAAAGAGTTCAGGTGTGTCTTTTCTGGCCCATAGTTTGTTATCAAATTCTATAGCAGTCTTTTGGACAGTAAGTATCACGTTTATCTCTCTCATATTTAGGTTAGTATATCTACATTGGGAGATTTTAACAACAGCACCAGCGTATATATATATATATATATATATATATATATATAT
>NC_068984.1:53942336-53944702 GCF_001194135.2 Octopus bimaculoides
TATATATATATATACATACATATATATATATATATACATATATATATAATTGGTTAATCCAGTGCTGTGGTTGAAAACGTTTGCATGTGCTGAGATGCAGTGACACCTTGTTCAGAAACCTTATTGTATGGTTGTAAAGCGAACTTATTAACTACTGGCTGTTTTTGTTTTTTACTATTGATTTGTTCAGTCAAAGCTGACTTGGAATTAAGCAACAGAAAGAACAGCTACTTGTTCTTAATTTATGAGAGCCAAAGCAATGAAAAGTATAAATTAACAAATTTAACGTAAGACTATTTGAAATCATAGGTATTTATTTTTACATTTTTGTCAGAGTTTATAAACAACAGTTGTTGGTTTCAGCTTTACAATGCAATTCTCTTTGTAAAAATGACAATGTAGTACTTGTAACTTGATGTAAAGCAAATATATCAAGGGACTTCATTCTTAAATCACCATTTTATTTTCGGTTTTCTAGCTCTTATGGAAATATCAACTGTCTTAATTACTTTCTATATTGAAATTAGTGTGACTTTTTCCAAAATCAACTGACAAATTTAGTTTAGTTTGTCAAAAAATATATATCTTTTAATAAATCACAGTTTGCTTCCTAACTACATGGTTACTGGTTCAGTCCCACTCCATAGCACCTTCTACTATAGCCTCCAGTGTGCCCAAAGCCTTGGAAGTGGATTTTGTAGATGGAAACTAAAAGAAGCCTGTCATGTCTGTCTATGTGTCTCCCAGATTGTGTTTGTCCTTAACCACTGTTTGATAACCAGTATTGATTTGTTTAAGTCTCCATAGCTTTGTGGTTGAACGAAAGAAAATGATAGAATGAGTACCAGGTTTAAAAATATGTACTAGGGTTTGTTTGCTTGAGCCCTTCAAGGTGGTGCCTCAACATGGCCATAGTCAAATGACTGAAATAAGTAAAAGATAAAAGGTAAAAGAAGAAAGGATAGAAGATATGTGTCAGTGAAAGACACATATGCGTGCGCGTGCGCACACACACACACACACACACACACACACACACATGCATGCATGCACACGTGGCTCTTGTGCTGTCTCTACTCATCAATTTCCCTCCACACAACTGAAAACATTTGCCCAAGATGATGTGCTGTGAAATTGAACTCAGAGCCATATGGTTGTAAAGTGAAATTCTTAACCACACACCTATACTACTATATTTGAAGTCATACACATAGACAAAATTAAATAATTGGCAGAAAATATAAATCTGCTATGGAAACATCATTTCTTCCTTCCACCTCCTTGAGAAGAAAAATCAGTTATTTTCTATAATGAAATTATTATGTTGAAGCAGACTTTTCCATAATTAGCTGACAAATTTAGTTGAGTTTGTCAAAAAAACATTTCATTATATCACGAAACATTTGCCTAAAGATTCTGAAATTCTGCTATATCTCATGTTAGTAAAAATATAATCTTTATGAAACCTTAAAATTCTTTAGCTTATCTTTGGAGAAAATCTCTGTTGACATTTCATTAGTTTCTTCCTTCCTGATAAAAAAATTTTAAAAAAATAGAAAGAAAATGGAAACACTATTATAGTGTAAAGTTTGCATTTATTCAATTTATATCTGTTATCTGAGCTTCCAGCAGTTAACCAGTAAACAACAGATTGTACCAACAGCATACAGTGCTGGAAATTAAACTTTCTAGCAGCAATGTAAAAGGATAAACATTTATTTATACTTGTACAAGCTGTTCAACAGATGAATTACACTATTCTCCTTTACATTCTTCTCTTTAGAATCTATGAAAAACTAACTTAAAATGGATGTCTGTATAGTTTCCTGATGCTATTAATAGACAAAATGAAGAGTATAAATCTGCTGTAAGCATTAAACTTTCACATCATTGATTTCAAATCAGTAAGCTATTATTAAAGAGGTTTCATACTATTTTCTATATGGCATCAGAGACAACTAATACCTTTAACCTACACAACTAGAAATTCCTGTGTCACTAAAACGAAGTTTTTTTTTGTTAATGATAATTAGAATTATTGCTCAGCCTGCTGGAAATATCAACTAAATCCCCCCCCTCTCTCTCTCTCTTAAATCTTATCCTACCATCTTGAGAAAAGAACACAAACAACTGATAACATAAAAGGAAAGGAACACAGACAAGTGATAACATAAAAGGATAAGTTGTTTGTTGCTGGAAAGTATTTAATTACAGGTGTGCAAGAAAAGACATGACAAGGCTTAAAACATTAAACTTTAATAGATAGATGTCAAGCCAGATATTATCAGAGAATACAAGAATAGAACTGAGAGAACTATGTGATTTTTTGATGCTTAATCCATACAGTCTATTGGTTCAATCTTTCC
>NC_068984.1:53945318-53946476 GCF_001194135.2 Octopus bimaculoides
TATATATATATATATATATATATATATATATATATATTACTTGTTTACACAGAATACTATGGCCATGCAGTCATGCTGGGGCACCACATTGCACAGTTTAGTTAAAAAATTTGGCATACTAATTTTTCCTTTAGTCTGGTACTCACTCTAACAGTCTTTTGTGCTGAACCATGAAGTTATGGGGATGTAAATAAAGCAACACCAGTTGTCAAGCAGTGTGCATGTGTGTGTGTGGGGGGGACGAATGCAGACACACATACATACACATGCATGCATACACACACACACACACAAGCTTTCACATAGTTTCTACCTACCAGATTCACCCACAATGCATTGGTTAGCCTAGGGCTATAGTAGAGGAGACTTTTCCATGGTGCCATGCAGTAGAACTGAACCTAAATCCACATGATAGCAAAGCGAGCTTCTTAACCTCATAGCCATACATGTGCCTACAACCTACCTGCCTACCTACCTACCTACCTACCTCTCAACATATCTATCTACGCACACACACACACACATCACAATCATTATCACCACTTTAAAAGTGCTTTCCATGCTAGCATGAATTGAGCAGGTCATAATCCAAGTTAGTTCTTATTCAGTGTCACTAAACTTCTAGATGCATTGCATAACCATGTCTCACTTGTATGTTTGATTTTTGTTTTGGTTTCTATGGCTAGGTGCCCTTCCTATATATGTTTTGATTCAAAGCTGTGTTGCTACTCGAAGTTTCATACACCAGTTGGGGCAGTTCAGTTTCTGTTGGAAACCCCCTTGGCATGACACAAACAAATGAATAGATGTATAAAATATCTAGGTGGAACCTATTGCTTTTGTCTAGGTGGTTTTTGATCAAAATCGAATAGCCCCCAACAGGTGTGTGTGTGTGTGTGTAAAAACAAGCATCAAATATTTTATAATTAGTTATCTAAGATATAGGAACATGAAACTCCAAGAAGCAACTGTCACACATACAACTTTAAATAAATGTTATGACTCAACATTACTCTGCTGAGCACTTCCTTTTACCCAATTGCTATCAAAATGGTGCAACTACCTTGTGTGCGTAACATCATCATCACCATAATATAAATATATGTGTATATGTGTATATATATATATATATATATATATATATATATATATATATAT
>NC_068984.1:53946911-53955092 GCF_001194135.2 Octopus bimaculoides
ATATATATATATATATATATATATATATATATATATATATAAGGTAGCGATCACATGTAATGTTATAACATAATGGGTGAAGGACACTATATATATATATATATATATATATCACACTTCACCTGTTGTAACATTACATATGATCTCTACTTTATTATGAGGGCTAATTTTAAAAGGATAACATCATTGATTCTTATTTTATAATATCCTCTTCTGTCATGAGTATGAGATGATGTAATACTATGACTTTAAAAAAATAATGGTAACGTGTAGTTTGATTGCTTATCAGAAAATATCTTATTTTAACAAATCCTCTCTTCTTTTTTTGATTTTACAAATCCTTTGTTTTTCTAAAACATCTTGTATAACTTACCTGTAATATTCTTTGAAATGATTTCTTTTGAATCCCTTCTTTTGCTCCTTCTGCTGTGTAACCATCTATTGTATCTTTTCTAAAGCCAATGCTGATGGTTCCGATACTGGATTGGCTCGGGCAGGTAAAATTGCATCCTGTTCATTATACTTCTTACATAGTTTTCTGTAGCTATCAGTGCTAGTCTTTTTTGTGTGTGCGTGCTCTTTGTTTCATATTGCAATTTTTCCTTTCATTTTCGTACGTTACGTACTTATTTTATCCTTGCGTTTTTGTTTTCATCCAATGTTTTGGCATGCTGTGGTGTTCACGTAGCAGCTATATCAGTTGGGAGACATTAGATGCCTTCCATCTTTAGATGATTCTTTTAATTATTGTTATATTTAATTTTTTTTAACATTGAAATAGCATGGAGAATTATATTTTATTTTATTATTATTATTTCTTTTTCCATTTTTCTTGATTGAGAAGTTTCTTTCACTTATAATTTTAAAACCCTTCACTGCCAAAAAATTTATAAAAGATGAACATATATGACAAAACATAAAAGAATACATAAAATTGGATTCTGTCAAAAATGTTGCCAGAAAACACTTGGCTAATCTTTTCACTAATTTAAAATATATATTTAATTTATATTCTGCATTTTTAAAATTTAAACTAGCAAAAAAAAAAAAAAAGAAAAGAAAAAAGAAAAAAATGATAAATAAACACTTGCTTTTATCATGTCATCTCTCAGTAAAACAAATATTCAATGTCATTCAATTGTTAATGAAACAAATATACTAAGAATTATGCCATTGCATTTTTGATTAAGGAATCCCTAATTAATTACCATGATTAAAAGAAATGATCATTTAGATCAGTTGAAATATGTTTGGGACATTTCACCAGTACAAAGGCCTTATTCACTGCTGTTTGCTATTGAGAACTCTTGCTTCAGGCAATAGATGTTGTTGTTGGTGGTGGCGATGTTTTTTTTATACGTTGCTTAAAGTGAGAATTCTTGTCAACAGCAAACAGCAGTAAATGCACTCTTTCTACAGGTCAAATATATCCCATACACATTTGAGCTGATCTAAATTTTATGTTTATTCATAACACTGCTTTTGCGTGCTTGCTACATTATATAAAAAAAAATTTCCTACTGAAGCAAGAATAACATTTGAAATGTTTACACTTCATACCTTGTGACATATAGTCACCTCTTACTGTTCATATATATATATATATATATATATATATATACTTGGAAATGGATGTGTTGCTTTCAATTAAATAATAAATAATACACAATATGTATATATATATATATATATATATATATATATATATATATATATATATATATATATATATATATATATATAAAGAATAAGGAGAAAATGGAGAGGTAATTAATAAAATTATTTATTAATTATAAAATATGATAACATCTCTGACAGCTGTTTCGATTCAGAAATCTTTAGATAATTAATTTATAAAATTAAAATCATGAAAAGATGAATCTCTTCAGAGGTTGTAAAGACATACTGATTAGAAATATATGTTGAGATAATGGCTATAAACCGTTTATATGGTCACCTTATAGTTGAACTTTCTATAGGTAGGTAACTAGCCAGTATTTTCATTGGATTTATGATCCCTTAATGAGGTTTATTACCTTTACTTGATTATATATAATATATATGTGTGTGTGTGTGTATATATACATATGTATGTATGTATATATATATATATATATATATATATATATATATATATATATAAACATGCATATATGGGTACAGGACGTCACCAATGGTGCAAATAGAATGAAATACATAAATGAGAAAAACATAAGAAACAGGACAAGTTAACACAGAGGAAAGACCCTTCATCAGTTGTCGGCTGTCTGTCTACTCCTCCTTTCGAGCATTCAATGACAACATGATACTTCAAAGACAGTTGCTCCCATAAATTCTAAAATAAAATTTAGGATTTATGGAGGGTCAAAGTTAGGAACAAAAAGATGACAGTGCAGACATACAAGGAAACTGATGCATCCATTTCCAAGTAAGTTTATCTTCACCTTTTTGATGCCACTCTCTACTCTATACGGCTTTCTTCTTCCATCCTTCTCTAATTTCCTTTTTCTCCCGCTCCCTCTTTCACCGTTTTCTATCTGTGTATGTCTCTCTCTCCCCTCTTTCTCTTTCTCTCTCTCGTTGCCTACATGTGACAATCGTTCATCTTTCTTTTCCTCATGTGACCATCTTTCTTTTCCTCATGTGACCATCTTTCTTTTCCTGCACGGACATTCTATCTTTTCTCTTTTCAAAAAAAAAAAAAATGTTTCTCCCAGCATTCACTATTTTCCTCTCATTCTGGTCTATTGACCCACCATGTTTGGTTTCCTTGTATGTCTCCATTGTCATTTTTTGTTCCCTGCTTTGACCCTCTATAAATTCTAAATTTTATTTTAGAATTTATAGGAGCAACTATCTTTGAAGACTCATATTGTTGTTGGATGCTCGAAATGAGGAGTAAATAGACAGCTGACAACTGATGAAGAGTCCTTTCTCTGTGTTAACTTGTCCTCCATTTTTTTCTCATTTACATATTTCACTCATTTTTGTTTCATTTGTTTATGTATTTCATGTTATTTGCACCATTGGTGATGTCCTGTACCCATATATACATGTGTATATATATATATATATATATATATATATATATATATACATATATATATTTGTCTCTTATAGTTATATTTCAGTGGGTTTCCATTTTAATATTTTTATCATTGGAAATGTTTTTTTTTTGCTTCTCTGTTTTTCTAGACTCTAAGTTATTGGAACTCTTTCATCATTATTAGTAATGTAGGGGGTTTGCTTTATTTTGAATTTGGTTTCACATAAAATGAAGAAAATCATTATTAATTTGAATCGATAATATCTATGGAGTTTATATATATATTGTATATTCCAATTGTTTGAATATATTACTGCAATAATTGGGCCAGCAGTGCAGAGTGACCAGCTAAGCACAATATTATATTTAGCATTCTTCCTCTATACACTAAATTCAAATATTGTCAAGGACAACTCAACCTTTGTATTATTCTGGAGTTGATAAACCAATAACATAGGAACATTGATTCAGTGAACTATAAAGTCTGTCCAAAAATAAACTGGACTTTTGAGAAACAAAGTTATGATTTACAAATTAATAAAAACTGAATCCTTCAAAATGATTCCCTTCATTTATGATGTGTTGTTTCTGATTCTTTTTCCAGTTATAAAATATCTTCTCAAAGCATTGTGCACAGTTCTCATAGCAGATTTTCTTGAATTTTTTCTATTTTTAAATTGGTGACCTTTCAGATGAGTGGATATTGATTTTGTAAATGGAAAAAAATAGTGTGCTAGATCAACTCTGGAGGCTGAGAGTTTTCTTGTGTTTTTGCTTACAGCTTCTAATAAGCAGTAATGCATGAGCAGATGCATTGTCATAGTACAGCATCCTGGTTTTGTTTGTCCATACCTCTAGCCCTTTCTTTTGCCTTGCTTCTCTGAAATGCCTCAAGACTTTCCAGTAAAAACTCTTCAATGATTGTATGACTACTTGAAACAAACACATTATGGATGACATGCTTCCATTCCAAAAAGATGACCAACATCACTTTCACATTTCATTGTCGCTCTCATATTTTCTGTTTTTGCAATGAGGATCATCCAACCCACTGCAATGACTACCTTTTTGCTTGGACATCATAGCCTGTACACCTGTATTTCATCATTATTTGAGTGATTAAATTGTTCTGTTTTTTTTTTTGCTAACAAATGTGGCATCAGGATGCATCTTAAATTTTGCTTTCAAAATCATGTGGCATTATCTTTTAAAGATGCCCCTTCTTTAGAAACTTCATAGATTCATGGATAGTTAGACAAAGATTTTATGGCTCACAACATCCGTCTTTGCAGTGTGATCAATGTCTGTTGTTTTGTAATGTCATCCAGATTCAGAATGTTCTTTGGTGGATATTCTTCTCCAGTCTGTAACACTGATGCCACTTGCAACAAGGCAGGCAGCTCAAACATTCCTTCCCATCATCCTGTTGTAGCATTAGAAATATCTCAAGATGGGAAAGATGACTTCCCTTTGCAAATACAGACAGGATACAGATGTGTGTCAATAGCCAGCTGGAGGAGATGTTCTCCTGGGGCTAAAAGCAACAGTAACATCCACCCTTAGGGGTCAGCCACATTTAAGTGGCAAATATACTTCACCTTGTCGTGCAGTTACTGTTAATACCTCATTCAGAGATTTAACATTGCTTGTTTTCACTTTTTCGAGATCAGTGAATAATTTCACTGGAAAAAGATATATGTATTTGCATCGGGACATTTTTCGCATCGAAGGTCAGCGATTGTCGTACGCTGAGGACGGGTAAATACCCAGAAACTCGAGTCCGTATGTATCGCAGATCAAGATGGGAAGGATGACTTCCCATCATTTTAGCTTTCAAATGATGCCAACCTGCTGGATAGGCAAGCAGACCAACATTCCCTCAATCGAAAGTCTAGTCCATCACAGGGTTACGTATGAGTGCTGTCATAATTCTGAAGCAACTTCTCTTTTGGCCAACAAGTTTAAAAAGGCCAGAAGTACATGCCAATTACAACTAAGGCAAATGAAACAGACAGGGTGGCAAAAGAAGACACAAGAGTTGCAGGATGCTGTGGACTGGTTCTGGGTTCAGTCTCACTGTGCAGCATCTTGGGCTGACCAAAGTCTTGTGAGTGGATTTGGTAGATGGAAACTAAAAGAAGCCCATTGTGTGTATGTGTGTGTGTGTGTGTGTGTGTGTTTATGTATGTTTGCTGTGTCTTTGTGTTAGGGTTTGACAACTGGTGTTGGTGTGATTTTGTCCCTGGAACTTAGTGGTTTGGTAAAAGAGACTGACAGAATAAGTACCTGTCTTTAAAAAAATAAGTACTGGGGTCAAGTCATTCAACAAAAAATTCTTCAAGGCAGTGCTCCAGCATGGTCACAGTCTAATGACTGAAACAAGTAAAAGATAAAAGATACATTTCTCAAAGCTTTTATCAACCAAATGAATTTCACTCACAAGATATTGGACACTCTGAGAGGCTACTGTAAAGATACTCAAGGTGTTGTCCAGTGAGACTGAACTCAATTTCATGCTTATATACATCAATTTATCTTGCCATCAATAAAATATAATTTAATTTAACAGTATCCATACTGCAGATGCATAAAAGCATCTCTAATCCATAGACATGAAATCAATCCTACATGGATAGTGAAAAGACACATAAACATCTCTTGGATTTCACAATATAATGATGAGATCACATACAAACATTGCTGAGATTTTATGGTTGTCTGTGAGTGATGCGTTTATGCGCCACTGGGGTTTCATAGCTATTGATAAGAGTCGCTTATATGTGTCTGTGCTATAAACAGTGTTAAATGTATAACAATAACATTAAAATTATAACTTGCAAATTATTCTAAGAAAATGTTTGATATATAGTGATGTTTGCAAAAGAAAGACTGTTCTGTTGTTGATCAGAGTGAATGGTATGTGGCAAGTGAAAAATATGTCGTGAGACTGTAGTAGAATACTTGAAGCTGAAGCATTTTTGGTGACACTTAGGATGAGTTAGTTAGATTGGGCCTCAAGATGTTGGGGTTCACTGTGGAGATGATAAATAATTAAGAGGCATGAAAAGATATTGTAGTTCAGACCTGGTTAACTTACATCACTATGGGAAAGTGGTCATTAAACATTTAATAAAATGAGGAAGTTGTCTGTAATGCTGTTGCTGCTGATGGTGATGAGGGTGATGACGATGATGATGAGGAGGAGGGGAGATACGGTAGCTGTCTTTTAAATTGTCATCATTGTTCAACAAAAAGAGTTGATTAATTTTCAAGGGATGTACTTTTAGGAAGTTGTACTTATCTAGTTATTTGCTCTGAGGCTCTATTTGAAACTAAGGCTCTATTTGAAACTAAAGCAGTTACATCATGGAGGAGCCATTTTAACTTTATAAAAACACAGTAACAAAAAAGCTGTTGAATTCACTTTTCATTTATTTGTTGAGCTGTTAAAATTTTTGCATTGGAACTGTGGTGTGATAAAAATTGGCACCTTATAAAATAAATGAATAGTGAATTTAACAGTTTTTGTGTGTGTTTGTGTTTAGTTAGCTAAATGGATTTTCTATGATGTCATTGTGAATTTTTAAATCCAAACTGTATTGCTGTTGGAATTATGAAAACCACTTATTTGCTATGAATACATTCAAAATACAGATTACTTGAAAGGAGAAAGGAACTTTCATTTATATTTATGATTGAGCTTGAGTGTGTCTATGATTTAAAAATCATATATATGCTCAACTGGCCTTCTGTCAGTTACCTTGATGAGGATTCCAGTTGATCCAATTAATGGAACAGCTTGCTGGTGAAATTAATGTGCAAGTGGCTGAGCATTCCACAGACATGCCTACCCTTAGTGTAGTTCTCAGGGATATTCAGCGTGACACAGAATGTGACAAGGCTAGCCTAATAAAATACAGGTACAATTTATTTTTACTAGTTGAGTGGACTGGAGCAAAATGAAATAAAGTACCTTGCTCAAGGACACAATATACCAACAGGAATTGAACTCATGGCTTTACAATCGTGAGCTGAATACCCTAACCACTAATCCATGCCCCATTACTGTTTCACTTTCATAGTTATAAGAATATTGGGCCTTAAACAGGAGTTGACTCATTTGTATTGCTGAGTTGTCGGTCTATCAAATATGAGTAGTGAAGAAAAAAAAATGCTGATATTAATTGAAAATGATGATCTGTATTTATATTTCAACATATTTAATTTTTCAAACTTTCTATGATTGTTGCTTAAAATTTCCTTCTCAAAAGTATAATATACAATGAAAGTGAAACATGAACAAGGAATACCTGAAATCATGCAATGATAGGAAATGGTCAAGGTGAGTGTGGCTCTTAATTGATGGGAAGTATTTAGAGCAGGTATGTTATGAAAGAAACAAGCATTGGCGACTTCAACCAAATGTGAGTAGAAGAAATAACAGCACTGGTATAATTTTACATACTGAAAGAAAAGTTAAACAGATGTGTAAAGAACCTATAATAAAGGTAGAGCAAAGAAGATATGGAATGCAATAAATAGATCTTTAGCAAAATGACTGAATCTGATCTCACAAAATTACGGTGTTGTATTGCAGAAAACAGTGTTATACTGAATATCTGCCCTGTCTATGCCAGCATTATTAAAACTGAAGGATAAAACAGTAATAATAATATTGCTCACAATAATACTTCTTATTCTCCCATGAGTTAACTTTCTATTACAGTAATGTTGTCACAGTTGAGCTTTTGTTTGAGTCAAGCTGATTAATTCTCTTGCTAAAAGTAAAAACCATATTTGCTGTTGCATTTTAGTTGTGTAGTTTTTTTCTTCTTCTTTGATATACCAACACATCTATTTATTTGGTGTGGAGGCGCAATGGCCCAGTGGTTAGGGCAGCGGACTCGCAGTCATAGGATCGCGGTTTCAATTCCCAGACCAGGCGTTGTAAGTGTTTATTGAGCGAAAACACCTAAAGCTCCACGAGGCTCCGGCAGGGGATGGTGGCGAACCCTGCTGTACTCTTCCACCACAACTTTCTCTCACTCTTAGCTCCTGTTTCTGTTGTACCTGTATTTCAAAGGGCCAGCCTTGTCACGCTGAATATCCCCGAGAACTACGTTAAGGGTACACGT
>NC_068984.1:53955601-53959419 GCF_001194135.2 Octopus bimaculoides
ATATATGCATGTATATATGTATATATATATATGTGTGTGTATCTATATATATATACATATGTGTATATATATATGTATATATATGTGTGTGTGTGTATATGTATATATACATGTGTGTATATATGTATATATACGTGTGTGTGTATATATATGCATATATAAATATATATATGCATGTGTATATATATATATGTATGTGTGTGTGTATATATATATATATATATATCTATATGTGCGTTAATATATATATGTATATATATATATGTGTGTATATATATGCATATGTGTGTGTGTATATATATATATATATATATATATATATATATATATATATAGATATACATATATATGGATATAGATATAACAATTTAAAAGATAAGCATATCACAATGGATAAAACTCTAAGTGGACTTTTCCTTTTTCTCTCTTTTTCTTTGTGATGTAATCTTGGGATTGCATTGCTTTGTGGCATATGAACAATCAAAATTTATCAAGACAGAAAATTTTTTTTATGACTGCTGAAATGCTAATTGATGTATATTTGTACCTGTTGAGAAATTGCAGTAAATGTTTAACCAGACATATTCCATTAGGAATTGTGAATAAATGTATACATTGTGACTAGCACTGCTGTGAAATTGCAGTTGTTCGGTGGACCATATGTTGCAGGAACTGCACCATGCATCCTGATATGCAAAGATTACATGTTATCTGACTGCAGATGAGGTGGTTCAGTACTGAGTCTATGTAAAACCAAACGAGTCGGAATATTTATTTGTGTCTTATCATTGGTTTATGGTAGATTTATAGACTCTGAGCATTGTTTATCTTTGATGATAAAATGTGATTCTTTATTTTTTATAATTCAGCTGGAATTCAAGCAAGAGAAGCTTTTGATATGAATGTTTGTCATTGTTAATCTATTAATCTATTAATTTTTATCTATTAATGTTACTCACCATTGTGCATATCTTTGAAGTCAGTATGTCTCTCCAGATCATGTTGTTATTTCTCTGCATTGAAAGGTCAAAGCTCTGGTAGTACACAAAGAATTGCAAGCTGAATTCTTCAAGCCAAGCCAACTAGCAAGACACTTCACGGTAGATCAAGAATATGATGGGTAGATAATATCCATAATCTCAGTTGATCATGCTTGGGAATCCAGCCAGAAAGTCTAATGATGGTTGATCTTCATAGGATATGTGGAGGTGGTGCCTAAGGTTTTTCCACCCCACAACCCTCCCAGAAATAGTGGGCAGGAAAGATCGATGAATGGAGAGCAAACCAAAACATTTTTACCAACATATTTTCTATTTCAGTTTTCTGTTAAAATGGAGTCAATGAATCTGAAAATTTAATTATATAATTATGTTAGAGGAAGATTATATTTTGTTAACTGAAACTTCATGTCTCAGTCATAATTTCATGAAATGATATTAACACCACTTTCGTATGAATATAAACTAAGTGGTGTTATGGAAACTGAGACTATAGTGATTGACCCAACATTTGAATCAATTGGATTTTGATAAAATATGTAGCATCTTAAGCACTGGAATGTTGATTTTTCTGTAAATATGAGAACTATTTTAAATGAAGGGGTTACAAACAATTAGCAAAGAGAGCATTTGAGGTTCTATTAACAAAAGTGTTAGAAGAAAGAAATATTGAAAGCTGTTTTAGAGTTACATCAATCATTTCAAGAGAGACATATATTTTACTTTATGAATTATGTTCAAAGATAAAAAAAGGAAAAAAATAGTATTTTATTGCATACATTTACTCTTTCACATTCCTCTTCTTGCTGCATGAATTCACAATATTCAGTCCATTCAGTGTTTGCCAAATTCTTGAAGTAATTGCTGTGTTAGTCTTCCTTAATAACTAATTTGAATGTCTTTCATTTTCTAATTTCCTATCCAATCAATAAAGTCTTATTTTATCTTATTAGATATTCTGATTTCCAAAAACCTGATTTTTATCCTTTATATTCACCCTCTTTTATCCTAAGTGCCTAGAATTATTTGAAGCATCTTATTTATTTATTTATTTATTTATTTATTTATTGTACCTAATCTAAAGGCAAGTATTATTTCATTTGGTGTTTTACTTTTAATTCTTTCTGTACCTACTTTGGAAACTTTCCTGCTCATCTCAGTGATTATGCCAACTTTTAGCCAAGCAATCTCTTCTTGTCGTTACACTGCATTAATCATTTTCATTCCTGCCTATATATGACCCATGTTAAAACAAATAGTTTGTTAGAGTTTAAAGTTGAGCTTCAAGGTTGATATGACAGTCAGATCATAATTTGTACTTGTTGAGAGTTTTCTTTAATATCTAGACAGGATAGTAACTTGGAAGGAATAAGACTATTTCAAAACAGGATTGTGGATTAACTTAACTGATGAATTGAAATATCTAAGAAACAAATGATATTGTGAAATTATCTACAATATTGTAGAAAAGTAGATATGTGACAGAAAATTTGATAAAAATTACATACAATCCCCAATAGTCTTTTTTCTTAATCTTAAAAAAGAAAAAACATATTTAGCTATAATAATACATAAAGAAATGCTGAGCTCTAATTGTGGAGGGTATCTGTAGAAGGGGTAGACTGAGGAAGATGTAGGATGAAGTGGTGAGAAAAGATCATTAGATGCTTGGCCTCACTAAGAAAATGACAAGGGACCAGATGTGGTGATTTGCTGTAATTGATAAGACACATCAAACTAAGTAAAATCACTGTCTTCCACACATACAGCTTTGTCCTTTCAGGTACCAGTGCCACTTAAAAAGCACCCATGCTGGTGCTATGCAAATGCACTCATGCTGGTAGCATGTAAGATGCACCCAGCACATTCATTAGGAAGGGCATCCAGCCATAGAAACCATGCCACAACAAACAGTTTAAGTCTGGACAGACAACTCCCTGCCACCCAGCTCCATGTCAAACTGTTCAACCCCTGCTAGCATGGAAGAAGGATGTGAAACAATGATGATGGATTGTAGGTCTTATAATAATAATTGGATTTTATAATTGGTGCTGGTAATGAACCAGCTCTTTGTGTCAGTGAACAGAAGTGAACAGAAATTATGTTTATTGAACATTTAAAGATTTTGTGAGTTATGAGAAGGTTGCAATCATGCTGCACAAAAAAAGAGCTTCTGTGTAATGATTTTTCTGTCCATATAATTTGTTATGCCAGGAACATGTCCTACAATATATGAATTCCACCAAAAAATCCTGTTAAAGTTGGCTTCATATTTAAAATGACAAAATATTTACATGTGCTATTTTGGTTTCAATGCAAGTTGCTTGTATTCACTGGAAGTTCTGTTAGAGGATCTATATTTTATCAACTTTGTTAATCCTATGAGTCTATACTTGTTTCAGACTATTTTCCTATACCATTTTACATGCTATCAATCCTCTATATCTATCTTGTGACACTTCTTCAGCCAGTCCTCATTAGCAGTCCATCATCTACATGTTGCTGGCATTCACCCACCACTGTCTTCTTCACACTTCTTTGGTTTTCATTTAATTTTCTTCTCTCTACAGTTTATGAGTCTTATCTCTTCAAGAAAATATATTCATGTTCTATCATTTTAAAATTAATTAGGCAATAATTATTTAATGTAACTACATATGTTTTTAATTAGCTCTCTATTTTGAAACATGCAAATATTTTAAAACTTATTCTTTGTGTTTTTGTTCAATATTTGTTTTTTTTAATATTGAATTTAAAAATCATAAACAGGAATGCATAAAAATATAATAATTACATTATAAATAAACTTACTTCTCAAAA
>NC_068984.1:53959429-53972518 GCF_001194135.2 Octopus bimaculoides
TAAATAGTTCTTTCACAGAGAGTGAAAGAGGGAGGGAGGGAGGGAAAGAATTTGATTTTATATACATTTATTAACGAAAGCTTCTTTGCTGTAGGCTAATTTGAGAATGTAAATCAAATATTCATTCCTATATTTTGTAGAAAATTATAATTAGCTAAATTATTTACATTAAACTATTTCAATGAAATTTATCATTTGCGAAAGATGTTTCTTAAAAATAAGTAGACAGATTTTCATTAAGTATCAGTCTTCACTCAAATATTTAGTCCTATAAAGAGTATTGCTGGTCTGCAGATGCTTCCAAATATATGTAGATTTCTACAATTACAGAAACCTTTAAGCCTTTTCACATAGGGTAGAATGAAAATTTTCTGAATGGAAAGTACCATTTAACATTAGAACAGGTTATAGAATAACCTCCCATCTACAGCCAAAGTCAAATTTTCCAGTTAGAAAATTAAGCATTGCTGCACATAATTAATTTATCTGTCCCTTTGGCAGTTGTTACCATTGTGACACACTTAACACAATAAGATGTTTATGAAGCACAACAATCAATCGTCTAAGCACACTGAAAGTAGTGCATGCAGCTTTCAAACTTACATAAAATTTAAGCTGAAGAGCTTTAGAAGATACAAATGAAACCCTATGTGAAATTTCCAAGGAAAATGACAGTAGTTATTGCAAGGTAGGCTCAGTTGTCACTAGATATGAATAAATCTTTCAAAAGGTTTCTTTCACAATAATGACAGCTCAACGCAGCTAGTATATCAAGCAGTTAAGGTTTTGATTTCCTATTCATCCTGCTCAATTTTTCACATATTATCTCCTTTCTGTGCCTTTATGTGTCTCTCCCTCCTCTAAGCTACATCTTAAATTTGCCATACCTTGTTTCTAACACCTCACATATTTGCTATCTCTTATATTTGCTCTTTTATATTAGCCGTTGGTGCTCACCACCCGTTGTTGTTGTCCCACTCTCTATAGCCACCCTTATGTACCTCTGACCTCCATCTCTGTTACTGTACATCACCTTGCATACCATCATTATTTTCTCATCTATCCTTACTTTCTCATTTTCTTGACCCACTTTGATCTCTGTCACCTTATCTTATCCCCTTCCACACTGATATTTCCCATCAACTACACCTCTACCCCCCCAATCACTACTCATCTGTTACTCTCCTCTGAGGCTCTTTTAAGATTCATCTTTTTCTCCTTCCCTGCAATCTACTTTCTCTTTTATAACCGTCTTCTTGTACCTTGAACTGTTCTGACTCTTGGCATCATCATGTCTATCTTCTTTCCAGCTACTTCTACCCACCCTTTTATATCATGAGTTACTCATGTATCTTCTCTGTTGCAGGACATGTTCTGTCCCTCTGTCACAGTTTACTCTCTCTACACTTTGCATAAAGCCACCTTCCTCTTTCTCAGTGCACCCTCTCACTCAGTAAGGTGTCCCTTTTCCTCCATTTCTCTTATCTTGCAAATTATTTGGTGACCTCACTAGTGCTGGTACCATGAAAAATCACCCAGTTCACCCCATAAAGTGATTGGTATTAGGAAGGGTAGAGACCATTCTAAAGCTGAGATTGGAACTCACTGCAGTCTTATATCTTGCTGGATCATGTCAAACTGTCCAGCCCATGCCAACATGGAAAATGAATGTTAAATGATGATGATGATATCAGTGCCATTAACTTAATTGAAAAGAATTAACTTGGACTGTATAGCAAAACTTCAACTGTAACCACTGCTGTTACCACCATAAATACTGGTTATAGGTCTTATTTATCAGTATTAACTTGGGGATAAACAACGAGCACATGCACACGCAATACACGTGCACATAAATTTGTATGTGTATGAGGAGATTTTTTTTTTCTAGTTATGCATCTCTATTTAACAGATCTAAGATGTCTGGTAAAGTTCAGTGTAATTTTAGTGAGGTTAATTCTCTTTGTTATAATCTTCATCAAGAGTATTAAATATCTGTGCAGTTTCATGTGATTTAGGATTGAGTTCAACTTGTGTGCTAGTGCAGTAGCAATGCTTGCAATTGATTGCAAATGACTGCTTCTAATCTTGAGTTAATTGTAAAACACTGCAGTTTTTTTTTCTTCTTCTAATGCAACTGAACAGTTACATTTGAAAAGAGTCAAGAATCTCTCTTCTGTCATTTTCTCTTCTGCCAGCATCTCCGCTCTCATCAATGTTGCTTCCATTGATTTCTCTTGAGCCACCAAGGGAGTGCCTACATTATTGCTTTGCTTGCCTGAAATAGCTGCCAAATCTCCAGTTTTCCTCTGTCTTCTAAAAAGAGGGAAGAATACATGAAATAATGTAGTCTTGCATAGTGTTTAGAGCGTCAGGCTCACAATCATGAGGTAGTGAGTTTTATTCCTAACTGGGCTGTGTGTTGTGCTTTTGAGCAGCAAGACACTTCATTTCATGTTGCTCCAGTTCACTCAGCTGTAGAAATGAGTTGCGATGTCACTGGTGCCAAGCTGTGTCGGAATTTGCGTTTCTCTTGGATAACATTGGTGGCGTGGAGAGGGGAGGCTGGTATGCATGGGTAACTAATGGTCTTCCATAAACAACCTTGCTTGGGCTTGTGTCTTGGAGGGGAACTTTGTAGGTGCAATCCCATGGTCATTCATGACTGAAAGTGATCTTTACCGAAAGTGATCTTTACCTTTAGATATCCTTAAAAGGACTTTCTGGTCATGGCTGGAATATCTTTTGATTATAGTTCTGCCTGATCTCTGAGCTGACATGGGGTTAAATGACAAAATCTTATTTCTCTTAGTAGATTTTTATTTCTGAAAGTGGAAATTTTATATTTAACCCTTTCGTTACTATATTTCTGACCAAAATACACCCCTCATGAGTTTCAATTAAATTCTAAAATAATCATGAATTTAGACTAGTCTCATTAAACACCTGTAACTTTTTTTATTTATCAGCATATTAATGTGATATATGGAACATAATTAAAGAAAGGGTTCTTAATCAATTCTATTGCATAATTTTTGTCTCAAAGTTCTCCACGTACTGGGAGGGGGGTGTACTGCTAGTGTCTCTCACATGGAAATATTGGTTCAGCTTCACGAATGAACCAAATAATGGTTCAGCTTCGTTCATAATACTGGAAATATATTCATCGCCAAAAGGTTCCTGATCACTCCAGTAATTTGTTATTCTGGGTAACTGTCTAATAATACCTATAATAATATTTATGGCAAAAAATGCCTGTATTTCATCTACAGTTGCAGGAAACCACAAGCTATCTTTTTTTTCTGGTTTGTTTACATTCTGCGTAACGGTTTGTTTCCACAGTAACCATTTCAAACAAGCATGAAAAAGAAGTCTAAAGGTTTCGCTTCCTGAGAAAGACTATGGGTAGACCCTGTTTCCTCAGAAAAATTGTTAATAAAAATATTTTTTTAATCTTTTTCTGGTGTAAAATCATCCTCGCTGTCGCCGTCGCTGCTTTCAGAATCGCTGCTTTCAGTTTCGGATACAGAAATATCCGATTTATTATCGTTCACCACGTGCTTTTGTAGCTCATTCATTCTTTTCTTCGATATCTCCATATCTTCTGTTGAAAAACCTTCAAATTCGGAATCACTACTTGATAGCATGAAACTCCTCTCCATCTTCAAAGTTAAAAAAAATTAACACCGCAAAAAATGTGGAAAAAAATCTTCCAAAATTCACTGAGTTCAAATGTCACGCCAAACAATGTGGGAGACAATAACTCAACTGTTTGCAAAATGAAATCAGGTGTTTTAACAAATGTACTAATGAGATTTGGGTTCAAATATACATTTAAATAACAATGGGTACGCTCGGCCGGCTACGACCGGGTTAATCTTATGAACCAAAAAATTTTTCGGTCGGCTTCGGCCGGGTTAGTAACGAAAGGGTTAAATCATAAAGCTTACAAAAGATTTTCCCACAATAATGACAGCTATCAGTAGCTAATATATCAAGCAACTAAGTTTTAGATTCACTATGTCAGTGCCATTAAGCTTCTGACTGTGAAAATTAAATTTCATGGTTATTCCAGTAATGATGTTAAATGTCTACCAAAAGATACCATTGGTATTTAAAATTTTTTTTTTTTTTGCAAATCATGTTGCCTCTATAAACTCGACATATCACAATGAAAAATAGTTTTAAACCTGACATTCTCAATAAAAGATATAAAACTGCTTTCTGCAGTTGAGGGTAATAAAGTTTTAGTGGATTTATCAGATTCCTGCATAAAAAGAGTTAACATAGTGGAAGAAAGTTTACCTTGAACTGCCCAATAACAAAATCCTAAGCACAACACGACCAATGCCATTACTTCTTACACTACCTTCCTCTGATGCTATTATCATCATCACAACCACTACCATCATGATCACTATTACCTACCATTCCATTTGAACTGTTCCATTTGTTAGGTTGTTAAATAATAGCTATAGTTATATTTGGCAATAATACTTTTTCCCTTTGCTGGAAACCAGTTTTTGTTGTGATGCTTAACACTTTTGTGGTCATCTTTCTTGTATATTGCTGAAAAGTTTAATGAATTTTGAAAAATAATCAAGAATTTCAAAAGATTTAGAAATAAAACTAACTCTATTATTTGTTAAGCTGATGGTTGATTATAACTCAACAAAAGGACTTGGCATGAAATTATATTGAGATGTTTTAATTTAAATATGAGCATGTTAAAAATGAGGAATTTTTGTGTTAGAACCAGCAGGGTTTTCAGGTTGGTTTATATCAAAAGAGTTAATAAATATGGTTGAATTATCTTCTGTATGTTATTAGTTTGTATTTCATTGGTGCCTGGAGGAGCAGGCTAAACACCAAATTAAATATAGTCTTACTGTCTTTATAATTGCTACTGCATAATTATAAGAAATAATAGTTTAGAGATAGTAATATATCAATGCAAATATTATTGATCTATAAGTATTTGATAATTGCTCTATGCTGCGGATGATTTATGGTTAAAATTAATTCTGTTATATAACCTGTCATGATATTGATATAAATACTCAGATTAGCAAACATACAAAATATCCTTTGGCTTTTTCAACACTTATTCAGTTAGGTGATTGTAAATAATGTCACTGCAATATATTCAAACTGTTTTATACCCTACTACTTTCTTAACCTCAGGCCCAGTATTTTATAATACTATATTAAAATCAATTTACTTTTTATATATAATTAAGTCTAGCAATAATATTAATAGTACGTTTATGGTATAAAGTTGATAATGACAAATTGATTATTACTCTAATGAATGAAGTAATCCAAGGTTAATAGCTTCTGAGATTAATATGAGATTTCAATAAGCTTGCATCTTGTTCATCATCATTCATAGTTTGCAATGGTTTTCAATGGGAAAGTTTACAATTCCTGTAAACCTTTACAAGCCAGGAGGTGGTCAGGTCAGTTCTTGAAATTTTACCTTAATGTGTATAAGTTACTATGTTTTCAGTCCTAAATCTTCAGTTATTTGTTTATTTATTGTATATGATTTGAGAGCTAAGATCATTCATTTTCATTTTACCTGATAGTTTAAGCTTCTATAAAATCGTCTTTTGATAAAATTGATTAACTGTTGTAATATGGAAAGTCATATGAAATCTGTTATATTGTATTTACCGTGTACATTGTATATTGTATGTATATGAGTATGTATATGTACATGCATAAATGTGTGTGTGTGCATGTTTCTGTACATGCATAAATGTGTGTGTGTGTGTGTGTGTGTGTGTGTTTCTGTACATGCATGTGTTTGTATGTATATATAAATATATACAAGTATATAACAAATAATGCTTCTATATCACAATGCTTAAACAAATTACAATGCTCTTCTTTCATATTAATAGATACATATATATATTTATATGTATATATATATGAGTAGGATTGTGTGTAATTATATACCTATATATATATATATATATATATATATATATAAAAGCACCCACTACACTCTGAGTGGTTGGCGTTAGGAAGGGCATCCAGCTGTAGAAACTCTGCCAAATTAGATTGGAGCCTGATGTTGCCATCCGGTTTCACCAGTCCTCAGTCAAATCGTCCAACCCATGCTAGCATGGAAAGCGGACGTTAAACGATGATGATGATGATGATGATATATATATATATATATATACACATATATATATATATATATGTGTGTGTGCGTGTGCGTGCATGTGTATCATCATCATTTAACATCCTTCTTTCTTGCTGCATGGCTTAAAGTTTCTAAGTACATTAAAACTGTATTTTGTGCAATGCAAATATTACTCAATACTTTGGACATTGTGTAGAGTGGCTAGATATATTTATTATGAAAATTTGTTTGATGCTTCTTTGGGTAGGTCTTCTCATGAGTGGGTTAGTGAGTAAGTTGATTACATTGACTCCAGTGCTGACTGGCACTTCATTGACTCCAAAAGGACGAAAAGCAATGTTGACCTCAGCGGAATTTGAACTCAGAACGTAAAAATAGACAAAATGCCACTAAGCATTTTGTCCTGTGCGCCATTGATTCTGCCAGCTCATAACTCTCTCCTCATTTGATATAATAATTTGTTATAATAAACACATGTATACACACATGCACACACACACGCACCCATGATTGTTGCATATATAAATACATACATGTATATATTAGAAGGCCTTTCCTGAGTCGTAGGCTCATAAGGCTGAGTTTTTTAGATTCTCTAACACGTATATTCATCCTCTGGACAGGATGCCAGTCTGTTGCAAGATTACTCATTTTCGCCAGCAGCTTGAGATGTAATGTTTTGCTCAAGAACACAATGAATCACTCAGTCCAGGGATCGAAACCTCAATCTTCTTATCATGAATGCAACACCCCAACCACTAGGTCATGCACTTCCACAATTTACAATGGTATTCATCTAGAAATATCTCTCTTAGTGTTTTTTGGTACTACTTTATCTAATTTGTCCTTCTTGTTTCTCATGAGAGTAGGGTGTGATTTGTAATAGATATGGTTACTATTTGCAGATCCCTTGTTGACTCAATGTACTGAAGTTGATTTTTACCCATCAGCAACTACAAACTCTTAAACCATTATGATTTGGTTGACTCTGCTTTTTGTCCTACTAATGTCAAGTGCTGGGGGTTAGTTTAATCAAATGTAATCCATCTTCCCACCAAAAAATTGTGAACGTGTTTCAGTATCAGAAATTCTTTAGTGAATTTGTTTGTAAGCCTTTAAGGCTTGTAAATGGAATGTTAACTTATATTGATGAAGTGTTTAGATGTATTTCTCATCCATTGATATATTTACCAATTTCATTTTACTTTCTTCTTATTCTCTCTCTTTCTCTGTCTCCCTTTTGCTCTTCTTTTGTTTTCTCTTTTATTCACTTCTCTCTACACTTTCCTCTCCTCTTTGCCACCTACACCCCTCCTTCTTTCATATACGTCTGTTGTATAACTTCATGTTTCTAAGGAATTACTAAACTCATTTGAGAAGGCATTATGCCTGTAGTTTGTTTGAGAATTCATTTGTTGTAGTGTAATGTATTTTGATATCATGTGAATGGGAGAGAGAGAGAGACAATGTGTGCACCAATAACCTCTTTCCTTAACAGACAAAATCAGTGGGTGGAAATATATTAAAAATATTATTTGTGAGGGAATCTTATTGATTCAAATCTCATTTCCAAAGCCGACCGATCACATGTAAAATCAATTTGATTATATAATAATGTTTAAGATTCCCTGCCTATTTCTGTCAGACAACACGATAGACTATATATTTCATCAATACAGCTTAATCATATTTTCCGGTTCCTTGTGCTTGATAATACAAGTTGTAAACAATTAAAAACATACAACACACGCACACACACACACACATACACAAACACACACACAAATGTATGCTTCTGAAAACTTACATGCACACACACTCTTATACACAAATGTACGCTTGTGTACACAGACACACATACATGCACACAGACACATACTCACACATTGGAAATAGACTAATACACAAACGCATGTGCATGCAAGCACTCCTCAAAATAGACTCACACACACACATGCACACACACTCATGTATGTACGTGCATGCCACCTACACCATATATGTGTATGTGTGTGTTTGTCTCTATGGTCTAATGGCAATAGAACTGTAAACTAAAGTGGGTTACCTAAGACAAGACCAGTTTGAAATTGAGTGATACTTTACTGAAGAAGTGGAGACAGTGAGAATGTTAAATTCAGTTTCATTTGTATCCATTTAACAACCAGCAACAGCATATTTCCTACATGACATACATAGATACCCATACATGTCTGAGACAATGATGGGGCATCTGTATGGTTACATGCCCAGCAAGAAATAGCAACCAAATTGTATTTACCAACTTAAAAGAAATTAAGGACATTTTGGATATGGTACTCCCAAAGACAACTTTACCTTTCATCTTTTCAAGGTTGAATTAAATATGGGTATTTGTCAGTACTGGGGGTTGATCTCTGTCTGTCTGTCCGTATTTCACTGTCTGTCTGTCTGTCTGTCTCTCTCTCTCTCTCTCTCACCATTTGTCTGTTTCTGCTTGTGTCTCTGTCTGTCTGTCTATCTTTGTGTGTATGTCTCTGTCTCTGTCTCTGTTTGTCTGTCTCTAGCTGTCTTCCCATCCACACCCCAATCAATCTCTTTCTCAGGTGGCTGTGTCACACTGCAGGAGGGATTTAGGGATAACCACTTGCCGTCTCCCTTTCTGTGGAAATGGAAGACAGTTGAGCAAAGTGGCCAGTAAACTTTTCTCATAAAAAAAAGAAGGAAAAAAAAAACTGACAAAAAAATGGAAAGAAAGGACAACTAGCTGGCAGATTTGTTATAGTATCAGGCAGGACATCATGCAGTATTTATTCTGATACTTTGTCCTCTGAGCTCAAATGCCACTGAGAACAATTTTTTTTATTGGAGCAGACATAGCTGAGTGGTTAAGAAGCTTGCTTCCCAACCATGTGGTCTTGGGTTCAGATCCACTATGCAGCACCTTGGTAAAGTGTCTGCTATTATTACCCCAGGCCAACCAAAGCCTTGTGAGTGGATTTGGTTGTTGGAAACTGAAGGAAGCTTGTTCTATACTTGTGCGTGTGTAACAATACTAACATTAATATCTCTCATGAGCATTAATGTTCTTTATGTATTTCTTAAAAATTATATATATATATATATATATATATATATATGTATATGTGTGTGTGTGTGTGTGTGTGTGTGTGTGTGTGTGTGTGTTTGTGTTGTGTTTGTCGTCAAGAACCGTATGACTACTGGTGTTATAAGTGTTGAAATTGATTTGATGGACTAAACCTTTCAAGGTGGTGCCCTAGCATGGTCACAGTATGAAAGAAATAGAGGATAAAAGATAAATGCTTGCTAGAAGTATTTAAGGATTGACTGCTATGTGGTATATAACATACAACAGATGTAAAATAAAGAAGTGACACTATGCTTGTTGAGGATGAGTGAACCATGAGTAAAATGCTTTTGATCACATGTTGGCTTATTCAGGGCTGACCTAAGGCTAAATGGTAATGTACATACTTATCTATATTTGTTTAGAAACAAAATAATTTAGAAATAAGTTTTCATCATCAGCAAGTATACTTTAAAAAAAATGTTTATGTTACTTGTTTCAGTGTGGCCAAGTTGGAGCACTGCTTTGAATGGTTTCGTCAAGCAATTGATCCCAGTACAACATTGGTTGTGAAGCAGTGAGGTGTGGAAGAAACACAATGACCCCTCCACACACACACACACACACACACACACACACACACACACATAAACAAACACACACGGCAGGCTTCCACAATTTCTGTTTACCTAATTCAAAAACAAGGCATTTAGTTGCCCCATTGGTGTAATAGAAGACAAAAACACTTGCCCAAGGTGCCAAGTATTGGGGCTGAATCCCAAACTATGTGATTGCAAAGCAACATATGTATGTTTCTGTTGCCTTGGTGCCTTTGTATTGTTACTCAACTCACAAGAAAAACCAGTGAAATCTCCTTCAAATCACACTACCTCACAAAGGAATGAACGCGGACAGTGTAGTCATTAGATCTACAAATGAAACAGATGGTGATGACTGTAAAACTTTTTAATCAATGATCTGTTTGAAGTAGAGCTGATCTGGGGCTATACAACAGCAGTATGCCATCTCTCCATCACCCTACCCAGTTTCCTATTATTCAATAGTTTCTAAGGGAACCCACTTTTGTTTTCTTTCTATACATTTATGGACAGAGACATATAGTTACAGGTGTTCTCTCTGCCTCTATCTGTCACTTATCCTGTTGCTCCCATTTCTCTCTCTCTCTATCTCTCTCTCTCTCTCTCTCTCTCTCTCTCTCTCTCTCTCTCTCTCTCTCTCTCTCTCTCTCTCTCTCTCTCTCTCTCTCTCTCTCTCTCATACACATACACACATTCACACATACATCTTTGTTCAGTGGCATACTTAGTTTTATTGTTGTGTTACTAGCATTTATTGACTAGTCATTAAGAGCTTTCATGTGGTACATGAGAAAAATGGCAGTTCAAACATAAACGAAAAGACACTGTTGAAATATTCTGTGTGTGTGTGTGTGTGCGTGCGCATGTTTGCTTGCTTGAGTATTTATGTGTTATAGATGTTGTGGGTTAAGAGAGAGAAAGAATGAATGAATAAACATGAATATGAGTGTTGAAACAAAGAAGCATTATGTATATTGTTTTAAATGGGTTTTCTTATGCAAAAGTTATAAAAACAAGAAACAAGGAAACAATTTTAAGGTAATACATTTTAAGCCTAACAAAAAGTAATTGAATTTATAATATCTGTTTCTCCTTGATGCGTTTCAAGTATCATTGTCATCATTATCATCATTATCATCATCATCATCATCATCACTATATCATCTTCATGTATTTCATTTAAAAATACAACATAAAAACAAATCAAACAGTCTGAGAATATTGGTAGCCTATTAACAACATTGAAGGCTTGTTATCAACAATTCCACAGCAATCAAGCAAAAGAATAACGTTTTATTTCAGTTAAAAAGTACACACTCTCTTTAAGCAAGTGTCCTCAAATGTCCTTGTAAATGTGTCCATAAATCTCTGCCTAGAGTCAATTTAGAAGTACATTTAATCAGTTAGCTGGCCTATAGGTGCTTTTAACAAAGTCCACTCTGTTGCAAGTATTCAGACCAGGCGTTCAGTCTGATGAAAACTTCCTTCTGCATAGATAGCCATGAAAAGGGGCCATGGACACTGCCCTAAGTCATGAAATATATTATGTTTATAAGGAAAATTGAATGAGATAAGCTCTTGGTGAACTGAGTTCATTAAATAAGATTGCTATCATTTAGTCTCAAACCGTCCTTGATTAAGCAGACCTATGATCAAAGATGTTCTAACATTCATCATTCAGTCATATGTGCCTAGGACTGCATTGTCTAATGTGTGCTGCCTATCTTTTAAGATGGAGGGTGGTGGAGAATTTGATTTTAGGGAGATTTAGCTAATGTTTCTAATAGGTGGAGCAACTGTAATTTCTTGAATTTCCTGCTTTGTGGCACGGTTTACTTGTGTTGTCAAAAATATGCATAACTCACAAATCTTACATTAGCATGTTCTCTTTCTCTCCTGTAAACCTAAGCCTTTCTATCTGTTCAAAGAATCAGCATATTTTGGAATTATAGTTTTCTGTATGGAATGTATCCCTTTTGTCACCATATCTCTATTGAAATGTGCAGCCTTTGTCTCAATTTCTTTGGAAGCAAAGATGAATTTAGTGAAATAACATCATACTTATTAAGCTGGGGGTTTGAAATGTAGATTAACATAAAATTTTGATAGGAGGATTTAATTTAGATGCTTATAACATAGAACAGGAATGGTCTCAGGTAGGCTGCTGTCAGAAAGGTTAAAGAAAACAAAGACCAAAAGAACATCATCTGCGGCTGTTATATATTCAAGTGTGAAGTTAATAATTCCTTACAGGAAACTGTTAAGGTCATAAGTTTAATACTTAACTCTTAAGATAAAAATCTTCTGTTGGACAAGATGTTAGTCTATAGCAAGCAACTAACTTGTCCCATAATTTTTTATATTTGTTTCAGACTGTATGGGCTCTTCTCCAGGATCTATAGGAACTTGAGTCTGTGCCTAACTTTAGATAAGGAAGGACATCTAGAATAAAGTGTTCTGCCCTTGAAATATGCTATAAAATGATTGCTCTGGACTGAATTCCCAAATCATGAGTTCAACATTTTATTCATTTAGTCATTAGATGAGATATGAGATGAGATTTTTTTGTGGATGTGCATGTATATATATTTGAAAGTGGGTGTGTGTCCAGTGATTATAACTCTCTGGACAAACATACACACACACACACATACACATTTGTGTTTGTATACATATATATATATATATATATATATATATATATATATATATATATATATATATATATATATATATATATATATACAGGTGTATATGTATGTATATATATGTATGAATCTGTATATATATATGTATGAATCTGTATATATATGTATGAATCTATATATATATATGTATGAATCTATATATATATATGTATGGATGTATATATATGTATGTGTATATATATATATGAATAGATATATGTATATGTATCTATATGTATGTGTATATATATATAGTGTAGTATATTGCCACTTAAGTGTGGCTGACCCCTAGGGGTGGATGTTACTGTTGCTTTTAGCCCCAGGAGGACATCTCCTCCAGCTGGCTTATCGACACACGACTGTGTCCTGTTTGCCAAGGGAAGTTATCCCTCTCACCACGATCTGCAGCACGAACGGATCCGGATTTCAGGGTTATTTCCCTTCGTCGGCGTTCGATAGCTGCTGACCTTGGTGAGAGAGACAAAAACCTGGCAATCTTATATCTACTTTTCCAGTGAAATTCTTCACTGATATCGAAAAGGTGAAAACAAGCAATGTTAATTCTCTAAATGAAGTATTAAC
>NC_068984.1:53976339-53983033 GCF_001194135.2 Octopus bimaculoides
TATATATATATATATATATATATATATATGTGTGTATGTATATAGACATATATAGATGTGTATGTATATAGAGACACATGTATATATGTATGTATATAGAGACGTGTGTGTGTGTGCCTGTTTGTGTATGTGTATATATGTATATGCGTGTGTGTGTGTGCATATGTATATAGAGACACACGCACACAGAAGATGCAATGAATGAACTAGCATCTAAATTATGCAGCAATGAAAATAACACTGACATCTCATTTTAACAGATATATTTACCAAAATTACAGAAAAATATCTTGAAATACTAAAGAGTAAATTTATTCAATAAAATCGCTATTGACTTCAACGATGGCCTCCAGACATCTTCAGAATCTCCTGCAATTCTTCTGGATGATCTCCTTGTTCAAGTTGGTGACTGCTGCCATAATCCTTGCCTTCAGTGTTACAAGGAGTTTTGTTGGTTTCTCTCTTAACTCTGCCCTGCACATAATAATTATGAGAGTTGCCGTCTGGGAAGTTAGGTGGCCAGATGTTAAGGCGATGTGGTCTCAGAAATTGTGTAACAGCCATGTCTGTGTTCTCCTGCTTGTGTGGCATGGTGCAGTGTCCTGTTGCCAGACATAAGGTCTTCTTGCAATTACCTTCTTGACTCAGGGCAGCACTACCTTCTCCAGGCACTTGATGTAGGCCTCTGTGTTGAGTGTGAGGTTATGTGGGAAGATGACTGGAGGTATAACCTCGCCAAACACCATGATGTTGACTGGATGTTTGATTTTTATCTCTCTTGGTACATGTCCAGATTGCACTGTCCTCAGATTGACACCCAAACACTCTGAAATGTTTGTATTGGAGTTTCTGACACAGATGGCAAGCAGTACAGCATGTTATTTCCAAATTTCTGGCAGAGTGAATTGCATCTTGGTGCTGTTTTTCTCAAAGATGGTGCCCATTTGACTGTACTATACTGTATAGTCGACAAAATCAAAAACAAAAAATGTACATGCACAAAACTAGAATTATAATATGGCAACAGTTTACCCATCACACCCTGTATGTATGTACATAGTTACATATGCATGTGTGTATATATATATATATATATAAAATAAATAATAAATGAGTATATGCATATATACGTACAAGTATGTGCATACCTACATCTACCTGTATATATAGGTGCATATCTGGGTACAGGATGTTGCAAACAAAACGTAGACAAAAAAATAATAATAACCAGAGTACAGAAAATATACAGGCCACATAGAGAACATTTTCCTTCATCAGCTGCTACCATTCTAACACAGGCGTTTCGAAGAGTTAGGGCAGGACGCATCATATATATATATATATATATATATATATATATATATATATTATAAGTTATAAATATATATCAAATCTTGACTTAAAAGATGGACACATCTGTAATAAAACTTTTTTTAATTTATAGCTACTGTTTCCTTTTCAGCTGAATTTCCATTGACTGAAAATGTAAGGAGGATTTAAATATAAATTCAGTCTGTTTACTTGAACTGTAACCCAGCATAAGAATGACAAAATAAGTTATATTGATAGAGATCTGTGAAACAGTGTACAATGGTTTTAGCTCTGATACTGATTCTTGCTTATTCTTTTCTTTATTAGCAACCCCGCCATCTCAGCGCATTCAGTTCTTGCTTGGAGAAGATGATGAAGATGAAGAACATCGGGCACATGATATGTTCTGTGAAATGGCAGAACTCCACTATGTGGATGGAGAATCCGAATGGAAAGAAAGTGCCAGGTACACCCCTAAAGCTGTTTTGTTGTTATTACTGATGATGTGTTTTAGATAAGTATTTTTGTTTAGCCTTGATTGAGCGAATATATCAGAGACATTCCAGCTATGACTATCCCATTTTCTTTCTTTTTTAAGTACTTTAGCCTACACTATCCAGTGTTCAATGAGGTGTGGTTTGAGGGAGATCTGTTTGCTTTTTCAAGCAAGTTGAAAGACCACATAGAGGCACCCTCATTGACTCATTTGAAAAATATTCTAAATATAGGTGATGGTGACCTCCATCCTTCCACCACCACAACCATTATCATCATCATGGATTTCATCTTCCCACCATCAACTACCACCATCTTTATCATCATACCACCATCACCACCACTACCACCATCATCATTGGTTTAATAGTCACTTTTCCCTGTTACCCTGGGTCGGATGGAATTTTGTTGAGGTAGATTTTCAATGGCTGGAAGCTATTCCTGTCACCAACCCTCACCAGTTTCCAAGCAAGGTAATATTTCCCCATGGTCAGACATATTTCCATGGAAAATAAAAGACACCACATGCATGATGGTGACACTTGTTTACAACTGTCACATGCTGCCAAAGCAAGGAGATAGTAATATACACACACTCATACATACACACACTTGCGCATGCACACACACACACACTGGATTTCTTTCAGTTTCTATCAAATCCACTCACAAGACATTTTGTTGGTCCAAGGCTATAGTAGAAGATGCTTGCCCAAAGTACTGTGCAGTGGGATGGAATCCACTACCACATGGTTGGGAAGTAAACTTCTTACCCACATAATCATAGCTGCATGAACTTTTCCTTATTCTTTTTATGAGTATGAGTTTGATGAATCTGGAAACTTGATGTTTGGCTAATTGATTACTACAGGAAATATTCTTTTTTCTGAATGTCCTTCCTTAAGTCACCAAGTAGAAGTTGGACTAATATTTAACACATTGCTTACCATAGGAGTCACCAGTAATTCCCTATATTCTTGGTCTTGGTATGCAAAGTGTTAGTGTAGTAAAGTAAAAATTTCTCTCTCTTTGGTCGCGATGCTTTCACAGATTTTCATGTTTCTCTGTCACCATCCAATTCCATTATTATTAATTTGATTTGGGAGCTTGAGTTGTGAATTTTTCATGAGATGAAAGTAAAAATAAAAATGTTTAATTTCAATTGTTTCAGCTAAGTTTCGTTCTCATGTTTCAATTCAAGTATTTTTTTGCATTCCTGCTGGTTATGTTTCATCCTTATTATATTTGTGACATCCAAACTGTATTAGGAATCCAGTAATTATGCTCTTATTTATAATGTCTTCTCAGGTTCTCTAGAGATATTCAAACATCAAAACCATTCACTTTTATGTCAGTATTTACTGTGTGGTCTATACAGTAGAGAATATAGCATTATCATTGAAGTGACAGTCATGAACCAGCTTCTACAGTTACTGGACCTGCTACAAATAGCAACCAAACCATACCCTGTTATCTTACAAAAAGAAGGATGCTTTAGACAATGTGTTTCTTGGATGGCCATGGCTGGAATGCCATTTGTCTTGTATTTGCTTGATCAGGATTGTGTGGATTAAACAAGTTGATCAGGATGCATCTATTTTAATAATATATGAACCTGTTTACTTATATATGAGTCTTTTCATGAGATACTATTCAAAGACTGGGCGATCGCATTATAGAATTGTAAAGTTTGAAAAGCTTTGTTGGGCTAAGTTTTAACTGTAAGACAGTAGAACAGTATAATATTGCAGATAAATACATCCCCTCACCATTAAAATCGAATTATATTTATTTATTAAATGATTAGATAAAATCTTCTAAGCTTGTTGGTTGAGTACCTCCCATCAATATTTTGCTGTGATTTTTAGTAAAGCTGTCTGAAACAATCTATAAGAAGAGCCGCAGTTATCTATTTAACCATTAAATAATTTGTTTTGCTTTTAGGTCATCCACCTATAGAACATGTTTCTTTTTAACAGATTATCCACCTGTAGAACTATACAAATAGTTTTATTCAATTCATATAGTTAATCTTTTCATTATTACAGAGGGCTGTAGAAATGTTACTCAACTTAGAAGAGAGAGAAAAATTTCCTTCTGGATAGAATAGTAGTCTAAAATTTGTGCAGCCAACATAAAAAAGTACTACTTACAATCTAGGGTGTGCTATTGTTACACCTACAAACATCCTGGCCCATATCCAAAAAAAAAAAAAAAAAAAAAAAATGCTAATTGGTTGATTCACTCACCAACACCCTAAGTCATTAGTTTCACTGATTTACTGTTCCTTCTCTGTCGCTATGTCTTTATTACAAAGGCCTCTACTTCCCTGAACTTGCAGGTTATTTAAGTATTCCTTTTCTGTCATACCTGATGCAACCTGCTTTCCTCTTTGCTCATTTCTACAATGTCTAACTCCTCAGATATTACATTAAACATGACTCTATCATTCTCCCCTCAGACCAACATCCCTTCCTACCCATATTTTTCTTGCAGATGTTGACATACAGAAGTTCAAATTGGATATAGTGGTCTGAGGAAGTTTACAAAGGGTATGAGTACTCCCAAATTTAATTAATACTGCCCATTAATGATGAGCAAGTAGAAACCAGTAGTTGTGATGAACAGATCATACTCTATTCATGATCTCAACAACTGATGGCCACTTCAGTGGCATTAAGCCACAACAATCCTTATTATATCTAATTATAAGATCCCTGTTCTTATAATTAGATCTGATCTTGGTGTCAAAATTGTTGAGAAAGTGTTCTGACTTGGTACGGACCTGATAAGAAAGTCTAGTTCTTCAAATACTTCTCCTTAGGGTTTCTCATTGAGGATGCTTAAGTGTTGGTGATCATTTGTTTACCAGAAGCAACAGTGTGAATCCCCTGTATTGGCTTTATTGGTTTCTGAAAAAAGAGGTGTTAAACATTCCTGCTGATTCTTCAGGAATTCATCATTGTCATCATCATCATTTAGCATTTGCTTTCCATGCTGGCATGGATTAAACGATTTGATTGAAACTGGTAAGCTGTGGGGCTACACCAGGTTCCAATCTGATTTGGCATGGTTTCTATGGCTAGATGCCTTTTCTAATGCCAACCACTCCAAGAATGTAATGGGTGTCAGTTATGTGACTGTGGTTTCACTTGGCTTGATGAATTAGTTATATAAATACATATATATATATAGTTATATAAAATAGTTATATAGTTATATAAAAGCAATTCCTTCTGAAAACCAAAGGTATGGCTATTACGCCTTGTGATAAATAGGTATAAAAATGTGAAAATTATGACTGTTTTGAGGTTTAAAGTTACCTTAAAGATGTTTAAAGTCCTCTTAGAGGTATGTAATATCCCCTTAAAGATATAGAAAACTGCTCATTATTTTTTGTTGCTTAACTGACTATTTCTGTAAGACTGCAGGGTGTGATTTTAGGCAGATTTCTAGCAGATCACAAACATAAAAACTCATTCACTGGATCATTGCCCATTGGCTCATTAGTTAGACACCTTATATACACTAATGTAAGTGTTGTTCTAAATACAGTTGTTATGTATATATATATATATATATATATATTTCTGCCTCAATCACCACTAGTTCTTTATTTTCCCCTTCTACAGTTAGCTAAGTAAATTCTTCCTAGTAATGCCACACTGGTTGTTGTTCGTACCATCGGTAACTTCAACTAAGTATATCCGATCTTCTCCTTGTAAGCGTGCACATTATTATCATTATTATTTCTCCACTAAATATCCTGTACCTTGTTTTACCATTAACTTGCGTTAATATCCGTATAATAATACAATATATTACTAGGCTATGATGCTTTATTTATTTTTTATATTTACTTTCTTCACTTTATATTAGTATGTCATTAGTTTTTTCCTTAAGGAGAAAATGTTTTTATATTTGATGAACTCTCTTGGTTCTCTCCCTTCCTCCACTTTTGACTTAGCAATTAGCTTACGACTTCTAGTTTACTCTACTATGATCTATTTTGCCCTCCTCCCCCCATTTTAATCATTTAATTTAAACCTTTAGTATTACATTTACAGCCTCCTCCCTTTATAACTCTATGTAAACAAGCGTTCTTACTTCTATCGGTCACTTACTTGGCCATGTAATATTATAACTCGTAAGTTACCTCATCATTTCGCATTTGTCTTGCTTTTATATGTTGGTTCCCTGACGATGAATATATGTGGAACTCCAGCAGCTCTTACTTCTTTGGAGTAGAGCACACATATATTTTGAAGCATGTGTAGGAATTAAAGGAGCTTTTATTTATATGCGTTTTGCTCCATTTATTGTTATTATTCATATCTACTCAAAATGCATCACTTCAACTTGGTATCTCTACCTATAAAATGGGTGTGATATCCTGTTTTTTTGTGTAATTTTTGCTACCCAAGGTAACTATTAACATATTTACATTGTCAAGGGTTTTTTTAAAACTGAGATAATATTAATATATACATAAACTTATATCATCATCATCATCATCATCGTTTAACGTCTGCTTTCCATGGGTTGGACGATTTGACTGAGGACTGGTGAAACCGGATGGCAACACCAGGCTCCAGTCTGATTTGGCAGAGTTTCTACAGCTGGATGCCCTTCCTAACGCCAACCACTCAGAGAGTGTAGTGGGTGCTTTTACGTGTCACCCGCACGAAAACGGCCACACTCGAAATGGTGTCTTTTATGTGCCACCCGCACAAGCCAGTCCAGGGGCACTGGCAACGATCTCGCTCGAAAATCCTACAGGAGCCAGTCAGGTGGTACTGGCAACGGCCACGCTCAAAATGGTGCATCTCATGTGCCACCCGCACAAGAACCAGTCCAGGGGCATATATATTAATATACATATATAATA
>NC_068984.1:53983372-53989368 GCF_001194135.2 Octopus bimaculoides
TATATATATATATATATATATTGATATAAATACATATATATATATATATAAATATATATGAATATACATATATATATAAATACACATGTATGTGCATAAGTGTATATATGTGTGTATATTATATTCATGACACCTTCCTTTGTTTTCTGTTATATTTTGTGAATGAACTAACATCTTCACCTTATGCATATTTCAGATGGATTAAATTTGAAGAAGATGTGGAAGAAGGTGGCGACCGATGGTCCAAACCTCACGTTGCAACATTATCCCTACATTCAATTTTTGAACTGCGCTGTTGTATTATGAGTGGTACATGTATGTTGGACATGGATACTTCTAACATGCAGCAAATGTCAGGTAAATAAAATATTGTGAGTTGTTCTTGCATTACATTTGACTTATAGTTGAAAGTTAAATGTTTAAGAAGGTTGTTTTATGACAGTGTGGTTTGAAGTTTCGTCCTATTGTGCTGCATCTTGGGTAAGTACCTTCTATGACCTTGGGTCAATCAATGCTCTGTAAGTGAATTTGGTAGAAGGAAACTGTGGAATCCTGTTGTGTGTGTATATACATGTGTGTGTATATACGTGTGTGTGTATTTGTTTTGTTTGTTGTATTTCTTCCCCATCTCTTGACAGCCGGTATTGAATTGTTAACACCTTTTCCCCTGACTTAGCAGTTTGACAAAAGAAAATCAATAGAATAAGTATCAGACTTTAAAAGAACGAGTACTGGGATTGATTTGATTGTCTAAACTTTTTGACCCTTTAGCATGTAAACTGGCCATATCTGGCCAAAATATTCTCTTTGTTTTATGTTCAAACTCATCAAATACAGTCTCTTACATCTACCCTGAAATGTCATACTAAAAGTAAATCCCTTAATCGAAATCTCTAAGCTACAAGATAATGCATAATTAATTCCAAACAATATGAATAAAAAAGCAGTATATTTGACAAACTAATCTGAATGCTAAAGGGTTAAGGTTATGTCCTAGCATAGCTGCAGCTCATTGACTGAGATACGTAAAAGATAAGGGACACAAAAAGATATCTGTCCATTTTTTTTTTTATCACTTATACTTAATCAGGAAGGAAGGACAGTGCTTGTTACTCTTTATAGTGCTTATGAGACTAATGGAAGGGAGAAAAACAGCTGACCTGGAGACTCTGTTCAAGGCACTCAAGAACAACATGTTGGGTTAAGTCTACCTCGCAAACTAAGAGATGAAACTAGAAAAACAACTATTGTAGCTTAATAAGTTGGTTGAAGGTAATCTGAGGGGAACTTAGCTGCTATTTCTTGCAGGTCTAGCAAACTCACTAGATGCACTCTTGAGAGAGAGGTTTATTTTGTATAAACAAACTGTCATAAGAATGGATGACTTCATTTTTTTTTTTTTTTTTAATCACTGAACTGAATTTCATGATTTTGCGTACTTTTGTGGGGTAGAAATAAAGTTTTGGAGTTGAAGCTCCAGCCCTGAGAAAAAAAAAAAGAAAAAAATTGTATGCAAGAAACAAATATATTTGGTGTAAATGATTAAGCATTAGATTAATCAAATTATAGTGTAAAACATGAGATTAGGAAAATTAGTTAACAGAAATTTGAATGAATTGATAAACATTTAAAAAATAATTACAAAATTTTATAAATTTAATACCTGGTAAACTTTAAATATAATTGCTTCTATGATATGCCAATGTTTGTAATGGTAAATATTTCATTCAATCATACTTTTTAATTTCTATTCCTCCCTCCCTCTCTCTCTCTCTCTTTATTCTTGTGTGTTTACAATTAATCAGAATAAATTGGATTTGCTAATCACTTAAATTATATTTTCTGTTTAACAGACCTGATCTTAGATACCATGATGGCTAATAAACAACTTGCTGAAGAAAATAGAGAGAAAGTGAAAGAAACACTACTCAGTCGTCATCGGCATCAACATGAAAAACGTTATCGCAAACCCGAAGAATCAGGGAGTAAACTCCATCTTCCAATCATCAGATCTTTGGCTGACATTGGCAAAAAATATTCAGAACCCAAAAATTTGGGCCAACATGGTAAATATAAGTGATTTATTGAATTGCTAATCAATAATATTGTGGGATATTCTTTTGATTTGTAAAAACTGTAGATTCAAAGTTCCTTTCTGTTCACTTTTCTCTGTATGTATTTATCTCTTTCAGACATGTCTTTATTCTAATGAATAATAAATTTATTTTCTTTCTCTTTTCTCTTATAATACATCAGCTTGGGAATAGGCAAACTTCTGTCTGAATTGTGGATGCTGTGATGTAATGTTTATCTTTCAGTTAATTATGGAAGAATGCATTCTCTATACATCTGATAGGGCACACAAACTGGTACTCGGAAAATCCTCTGAAGCTGAAGGTGTACCAAGCAAGCTTTTCTGATTGCTAGAAATTTTTTATGGTTCAGCTTGTTTAGTCAAATTCAGATATCAAACAACCAGTTATTTGAGATGCTGTTGGACAAGATTTTGTCCTCTCGCCCCAACTATACACTGTAATTTTTAATAAAATAATTCCTAAGCGTTGAACTCAGAGCAAGGCAAACTATTTGGGTAACTAAATAGGGGGAGTGAATTAACTCTCTTCTTGTCCAAAACATTTCATAAATTTTTCCGTCCTTGTTTTCAGACTTTTAGTTTGCTCTTACTTCATATATTCTGAGTAATATAAAGCTTTCCTTTCATAAGTCCCAATCTGTGTGTTACATGTGATTCACTGGGCAGGCATAAGGTTAAAGGAAACACACCCTAAGATCACTATTAGGTAGATTTTCATGTTCTTCCTCTCAACAGTAACTCAGGTATTCAGTCACTCAAAATGAATAACCGGTAAAAGTATCATTCGTCAGAAATCTTTTAAATTTGATCTATGAAGCTCTGAAAGGTACTGTGATAAGAAATTAAATTTCATGCTGATCATGTGTTTGGGGTGGAAAATACATGTGTGGATAATAGTAAACTTAACTTTATCTCTACTTCCTTCTATTGAAAATATAGAGTAAGTGGTGAGAGAAACAATATTCATTAGAATGAAGAAATGTATCAAAAGAAAGAGAAAGTGAAGAGAAAGACACTTGTTTAAACAACCTTGTCATTGCAAAGCAGTATATATTTGGTGAACGAAAGAATAAGATATGGAAAATTTGTTTCCCGTCTGTGCTGCATCACAGTTTATTGAATCTTGTAACACTGCAGACTCCTACGATAATCAGCGGTAGAGTAAAGTGACTATACATCAAAAACTAGCTGCTTCATATATATCATGACCAGCAAAACATAACCAGTTTGAAAATTTACAAGTTTCTGCAGTGAAGAAAATAGCTCAATTTGTTTAAATTAATTTTTAGTAGCTTGAGTTCTAAAGTAAAAATCTCTTTTCAGACACTAAGCTTGGTACAAAAAGTACTCCAAATTTAGGACTGGTTCGGAATAATACCTCTGCTGGCATTTCAGGGACATCACCAACCAGTAGTACTCTGCAGCCAAGTCCGTCATTCTCCAATAGTGATCTCCCCGAAGTTCCTTCATCCCACAAGGTGAGTCTGTCCAAGTTTTAACTGATTATTCCTGACAGCTGTTTTATCTGCCGCTTATTCTAACTTAACCCATAAACTGCTGGGATTTTGCTGTATGTAACACGAACTGCTGAGCCTATTTTAGGTAAAGATCAACATCGATCTATCACTTGAAAAAAATACTCAGTGTTTCTTAACACCTTCTGTGATTTGGCTACACTGTTTCTGGGGTGAAAGGGTATTGTGTGCATACATTATACGTCATCAAAATTAGGTCAGATCATGCCCTACTTCCGTGGCCACGAACGTGGCCTGTCGCACTGTCATGTTGGCCACAGAGGTGGCCCATTGCAGTTTATGGGTTAAATATTCATGGGTCAATAAGTCCACTTCTTTGAAGTTGCTCAACTTTCTAAATAATAACAGCCAATTTTCCTTCAACTAATACTTGACCATATTTAAAGGAGAATGACATTGTATAATGTGGTCCTAAGTGTACTATATCTGAGAATAAGATGGGATGGTCTTAGCTGGAATGTCTTTGTTCATAGGTTTTATTGATGTCAGGTTAAAACAACAACTTAAATATTCACTCTTAACTGTAGAATATAAATTTCATTACTTTTGAAACACAAGAAATTCCTGTAATTAAATAACTATATAAGTCATTACATGTGAATGTGTATATCTTTATATATGTGGGATAGAAGAATATTATACCTAATAAATGAATTTCATTTTCATATTGAATTGATATTTTCTTCTTTTTATTTTCAGATTAATATGCATTTCATGAAGAAGATTCCTCAAGGTGCAGAGTCTGCTAACATTTTGGTTGGAGAAGTAGATTACCTAAATCATCAGGTGTCAGGGTTTATACGTCTCAACAAGGCTATTATTCTGGGAGATTTGACTGAAGTTCCTGTACCAACAAAATTTGTCTTTTTCTTGCTGGGCCCCTTAGGAAATAGCAACAAATACCATGAAATTGGACGTTCTATCGCTACACTCATGTCAGATGAGGTTAGTCTGATTTTCAGTTGTTTTAATTTGAAGTTTTGTGTGTATGCTTGACAACTGGTAGATGTAAACTGAAAGAAGCCTGTCATATGTGTGTGTGTGTGTGTGTGAGACTTTGTGTCTGTGTTTGTTCACCCCACCCCCACTGCTTGGTGACTGGTGTTGGTGTATTTACATCTCTGTAACTTAGTAGTTCAGCAAAACAGACTGATAGAATAAGTACCAGGTTTAACAAAATGGTAAGTACTGGGGTCAATTCATTCGGCTAAAAAGTCTTCAAGGTGGTGCCCCAGCATGGCCGCAGTCTAATGACTGAAACAAGTAAAGGTAAAAGAAAAGATCATAGAAGTCTTGAAGCTACAAAATAATGCATGATTAATTCAAAACAGTGTAAATGAATAAAGCTAGGTGGTTGGCGTTAGGAAGGGCATCCAGCCGTAAAAACCCAACCAAAACAGACTCAGAAGTCTGATGCAGGCTCCTATCTGGCTGGCTGGCTCTTGTTGAACTGTTCAACCCATGCTAGAATGGAAAGTATACGTTTGGCTGAGTAATTCTGAATGTTAAAGATTTAAGTTATTAACTAATTAGTTTATGTACCAATGCTGTAAATTAATGATAAGCTCTTGGAAATCTGAGTTTGCAGTTAAACCACTTCACTTACTCTAAGATTATTGATATAAGCAAAATCAAGCTCCTCGACAAAATGAAGCGTTGCCGTGCTAGAGTCAGATGTAAAGGGGGAGCTACTCTAATATTAAATCTGATACTTGTGCTAAGTTCAAATTTGAAGGGAAGCTACTCTAGTATTCAATCTGAAACCATTATCCTCAATCGACGTCAAAGCTGCTTTCTGATATTTGGCATTAATATGATTTAGGCTGAATGTTATAGTGTGCGACAAGCATCCACTCTCCTCTGCTTATCCATTACTATTCAATTCTAGTTGATAGTAATATCTGGAGTTCTTTCCCTAGATTCTTCTGATGATATACAGTTTGTCGTTGACATCTTTCATTCAATTAGTTAAAAAAAATAGTTTTTCAATCTACGACATTAAGAAGAGTAGCTTGTGCTTTGTTAATTAATACTTTATATACATACACATATATATATATATATATATATATATACATACATACATGATGATGGCCGTCCACTCGTGACCGAGGAAGACCATTGCTGACCTTCAGGAACATTCTGCGCTCTAGTACTAACTTACATTTTGCATTTACGGCTCTGTTGGTGGCTAATGAGCCCTGCTCTTGATAAACATACACAACTGCAAACATTGCAGATTAAGCTTTCCCCATTCACTATACGAGCCGTGCACTTTCGCGCAGCTCGCTTAAATTCTTCATGCTGAATATGTGCTCTCTCAAAAGTGTTGATCCCCTCCTTAACCTGCTTCCTCCATCTGTAGC
>NC_068984.1:53990617-53997629 GCF_001194135.2 Octopus bimaculoides
TTTTTTTTTTTTTTTTGTTAATGAATATCATTATACTTTTATTATTTTCCCTTTTGTTACCTTTGTTACTGATTGCAATAGCCTAAATTCTCAACTAAATAAATAGAATATATTTTACTGTTGATGTTCATATTTGAACTGTGTTTTCATATCGGATTAACATTTGCTGACGAGGGAGGCTCTACATGGTTGTTGAACTTGCTAGAAATAGCAATGCTTAATAATAATACTTCTGGCACTTCAATTTTTATGGCCACTCCTCTGGCTAGCCCTCATTCTGTGGATACACTTTGATTTTAATGAAACCTACAATGCCTTAACTTCAGTCTGGGTACTTCTGTCTTGTATTTATATATATTGAGTCATCCCATAAATAATGCAGTTTTTTCAATTGCATGCAGTAAAAGTCGGAGGGGGACAGGATGAATTACCTGCATCAACTTGCTATAAAAGCAGGTAGCAATTTTACCATGCTCTTATTCTTTGTGCAAAATTTGAAGAGTGCAGTTTGACTTTAACAGTTATTTTTTCTACGCCATAATGGAAGTGACAAATAAGCATATTCGGTATATCTTGCTTTATGAGTTCAATAAAGGCGACAACCCCTATTTATGTAAAACGTTATATTTGGTTTCCATAAAGTTGTTATAACCAAGAAGATGGATTTAGTCAACTATGAATCTTTCCTACATTCAACACGTTCTTTTACTTAGTCAAAAGAAAACATTACTGCCATTAAATGTATCTCATATCTGCCTTGTTGCAGGAAGCACGAAAAACTCCAGGATCTTCCGCTCATCTTCCCAATGGAAAAGCTGTCGTTGAGGAAGAAGAGGATGAACATGATGATGAAACTTTGATAAGAACTGGACGGTAAATGAATATTTGTTCTAGAAATCCTTATAGAATATTTGCAGGTACTTTGCAGCATAGCTATCAGTTTTACAACTTCTTTCTAACAAAGTTTAGTTTATAGTAAGAAACGGTACCATCAATTAATTCCTCATTTTGTTGTATATGTTTTTTGAAGAATTTTTGATCATTTTTCCATCAGATTTGATGTTTCTATAAATGTATGAATTAATCGATAAAGCTCTCTTAAATATTAGATAGTGAACAGTTAAGTGAAAATTATTTGTTTTTCTACTTTGTTGATTGGGATTACAAAAGTAATATGTTTAGAGTAAATGTATTATGTGTTCTGTGCTGTGGAAATTAAAACATGGGAGGCTGAACATAATGACAAAGTTAACTTAAACATTCTAGAAAATATTATGTATTTTGTGCTTATAAATTATAGAAATGACAAAGGTATAAAAATAGTGCAGAAATACATCAAGAATGCATACAAAGTATACCTCTTTCAACAGGTGAGAGAGAACATCTAAATGGTCACTCAATCTGCTAGAAATAGCAGTCAAACTTTCAAACCATATTCTAAAAGAGAACATATTGAATTGGGTTTATTAATCATTCCAATTAAAAGGAGGCACTGCATTGGGTTAACCAATAATTCATAAAGACAAAGAAATTGAGTTTACCAGTAACTCATAAAAACTAAGAACTTTGGGTAATGTAGTCTTAGATTCACCCGGTATCTAAAAAAAGTAAGAAGAAATAGTCATAGCCATAGGTTTTAATTGATCGGTGTTAAGCCAGGGGCTGACCAATAGCATCGTTGAATATCAGTTGCTTATAGTCAGTAGATTACCAAATTGTCATTAGTCATTACATTTTTGTTATACTTCCTGTAATTGTCAACGGATGCTTTTAATATTTTAATATTTTCAGTGGCAAACTATAGAACTGTGGAAAAACATTGATAATTACTTAATAGTGAGTTCAATACCTGCAACTCCTTTCTTCAACGGTGGATTGAATGTTTATTTGCTTTATTCTGATTAATTTTCTTTGATTTAATTTTAAATTATTAATTCTCTTCATATTATCATAAACATCTCTTTCATTGTTGTTGTTATTACTACTACTTCTTCTTCTCCTTCTCCTTCTTCTTCTCCTTCTCCTTCTTCTTCTTGGTTTGGCAGAATTATTAGAACATTGGACAAAATACCTTGTGATATTTAGTTCTGAGTTCAAATTCTGCCAAGGTCAATTTCAACTTTCACCTTTCCAGAGTTAAGTAACAATCAAATATTAAGGATTATTTTCATTAATTATGCACTTTCCTAAAATCGGTGGAATTGTCCTAATGTTTAAAATCATTATTATTGTCATAACTGTTATTATTGTTAGGAGTGATTTATTTTAATAGTGTCTTTTATATACACCATACTGACATAATGATCTTTTACATACACATCATACTGCTATATATAAGGGGTTTTGTAATTATAACTGTCAAATGATTTCCAGGTTACTTTATCCTTGTACTTTCTCACTTTATACTTTCAGTCTGTTTGGTGGATTGATATCTGATGTGAAAAGAAAGGCCCCATTTTATCTAAGTGACTTCACTGATGCCCTTCATGTACAGTCATTTGCCTCATTTGTTTTCCTCTATTTTGCTTGTCTCACACCAATCATTACTTTTGGTGGTTTACTTGGAGATGCAACAGGAGAAAATATGGTAATTCTTTTCTATTCTTAGCTATTTCATGTAATTCATAATTCTGTTTGATTTCATTTCCGAGACGTGATGTTAAATAATTTTTTTTTTTTGGTCCTTTTTAAACCTAGTCTCTGTCATAAAGAATTTCATATCCTTTGAGTAACTTGATGAGTCTCCAATACATCAATACATTTTCTCATGTACTGAATATTTACTTCTCTATTTTTCTAGTGACTCTGTTGAGTGAGTATGAACAGACACTCGAGCTTCAAGTATTCTAATTCTGTACTACCAGAATACAGAGTACACTATATTTCATAAAATAATTAAAAACAACAACAACAACTACGTCAACATAAAACTGAAATTATTAATAGTTTTCACTTTGAGCAGTGTATGAAATGGTATTCATAAATCTCTATTATATTATATTAGCCGCTAATATGATTTGTAAATTCTTTTTTCTTATTAGATTCAATTGAGTTTTATAAATCTTCTCTCTCTCTTTCTCTCTATGTATATATATGTATATTTATATGCATACATACATGCCATTAAGTGAGTCAATTCTTGTCTGTAACTTTGATTTAATTCTTAGTTTGTAACTGTTTCACTTCACTTTTATTATAAATGTCATTGAGAAAGCACGACCAACCACCATAAATCGTATATGAAGTAAGTAGACCTGATCATCTATCAACAGATATCTGAATATGTAAAATGGAGCAATTGATTTTGCTTATCACACGTGTTTGAGAGAAAGTTGAAAAATTAACAAACCCTGTTGTTATCATCTATTCATCTATTTGGATGGAAGGATGGATAATAACATGTAAATTGACATGATTTATTTTCAGTAAGACCCCTGCTAAAATTTGTCTGAATTTACACACTTCTCACTAAATGGAGGAGGTTCTTAGCTATATTTTTGTAAATTGAAAAGATTGTGTTGGGAGAGGTTTTCTATTGTGAAATAACTTCTTACACTTTTAGGCAGCCTTTGAGAGTATTCTTGCCGGTGCCATCTGTGGAATTGTGTATGCCTTGATTTCTGGTCAACCTTTGACTATTTTGGGAAGTACAGGTCCTGTTCTGGTATTTGAAACTATCCTGTATAATTTTTGTTCGTGAGTATTGTTGTTTTACTTTCATTTAATTGTATTAACTAGTTAAAGAGTTTATTTATTTATTTAGAGTTGACAGTGAAAGGTAGAGAGATGGAATGAATAGATGGGGCTCAAAACTTCAATCAAATAGTGAAGGGAGAGACATAGGAGTAAATCAGATAACTGTATCCTGCTTAGTAATTATATAGTTGTCATATAAATAGCATTGATATTATATTTACTGACAGATTAGGATGAGGATCAAATGTAGTGATAGTGTCATTATGATATATTCTTTTACAAGTTTAAGTCATTTGACTGTGGCCATGCTAGAGCACTGCCTTAAAAGGTTTTTTTAGTGAAAGAAATTGACCTCAGGACTTATTCTTTGCAAACCTAGTACTTATTCTATTGGTCTCTTTTGCCAAATCTCTAAGTTACGGGGACATAAACACACCACTATTGGTTGTCAAGTAGTGGTTGGGATCAAACACAGACACAAATATACACACACATAAATACAAGAGTACCAGTGTCTTGGACACCCAAGGGAGTCTTGGACGCCCAAGGGAGTCTTGGATACCCAAGGGAGTCTTGGACACCCAAGGGAGTCTTGGACACCCAAGGGAGTCTTGGACACCCAAGGGAGTCTTGGACACCCAAGGGAGTCTTGGACACCCAAGGGAGTCTTGGACACCCAAGGGAGTCTTCCCATTTACATTGTTATCTAGATAAGTATTGGTTTCCATTGTTGCAAAAAATGAGAATGATTTTTTACAAGGTTTACTACCCATCTCTCTGAGTGTGTTTAGTTGAGATTTTCATGTAAAGGGTCACCCCAATTACAACACCAGCTCTTATTTGGTTGCCAGCCAAGGCTTAGGGATACCAAGTTAGCCCTGTGTAAATTACTGCAGGACTCCCACAGATGCAGAGGTTACACACCAGCCTATGCAGGACAGGGATGGCATCATTTCCCTGAGCTGTTCACATGAAGAGCTGCATACCCTAATATTATTATTATTATTATTATTAAGGTGGCAAGCTGGCAGAACTGTTAACACATTGAATGAAGCGCTTAGCAGTATTTCGCTTGTCATTGCATTCTGAGTTCAAATTCTGCTAAGTTGACTTTGCCTTTCATCCTTTTGGGGTCAATAAATTAAGTATCAGTGAAACACTGGGGTTGATGTAATCGACTAGTCCCCTCCCCCAAAATTTCAGACCTTGTGCTTATAGTAGAAAGGATTATTATTATTATTATTATTATTATTATTATTATTTTATGTTTAACTTTTGCTTTGCATTTGTACAAGTTGGATCCAAGTCTCACCCAGAGACCTCAAGAGACAACAAGTTAGAGGTTCATGTAGGTGTTATGCCTAGAGTACCATATATTTGGATTTGTACAGTTTTGTTCTAGTGGATGTTTAAGAAACCATAAGAAAATTATGTGTTTGTTTTAAAATTTGAGATCACATAGACAGTATTTTATGTAGGATATGGGCAGTTCCCATGAGCACTATCTTTTGAACTTCAACCATTTTGGGGTTTCCTGGTATCTGAGCTAGGTAGTAATCAGCTCGTTTCGGTAGTAACCAGCCCGTTATTATTATTATCATTATTATTATAAGTTTTTTTTTTTTTTCATGGTTTACTGTATTTTGAAAAGGACAAACATAAGATCTTTATATTAGTGTAATAGTAGTGACAATGAAAATAATAACAATGGTTTTTCATGACTTTTAACACGAAAATGTAATGTTTTATCTTTCTTTTCCAGGGAGCAACGCTTTGACTATCTGGCATTCCGGCTGTGGATTGGTTTATGGACTGGTTTGGTCCTCTTTGTTATAGTTGCGTTGGATCTCAGTGCATTAGTACGCTACATCACACGTTTCACTGAAGAGAGCTTTGCTGCTCTTATTTCATTGATTTTCATTGTGGAAGCTCTGGCAAAGCTGTACCACATCAAAGATAACTACCCTATAGAAACACTGCACTCCATTACTCCTTTTCTCAACTGCACTTGTGTTGAATCCAACAAAACTGTACCTGAAATCTCTATAAACACTACCTCACTAAATTGGACTGATATTGAATGGGATAAATGTAAAAAGTATGGAGGTGTTCTAATAGGGCTGGGCTGTGATTTCAAGCCATACGTACCAGATGTATTTTTCTTGTCTACTATCTTGTTCTTTGGTACATTTACTATATCTATGGCTTTGAAAGCTTCAAGAAACAGCAGTTTTTTTCCCTCTTCAGTGAGTTTTATTTCACTTTGTATATTTTTTTATTGCATGTAGTTTCAGGACTCTAATTTTACATATGCAAATTTATGTATAAGAGCCAATCATTTTGTCATAATAAATCATAAAGATAACATGTGATTAATTACCAAAGTATGATTCTTTTTTAGAATTATGGATCTTGAAGCAGACAAAAAAAAGCTATAAATAATAGCATATAATATAGGGTTAAAAAAATCCTTGGATAGAAATAAATCAAAAGAGATGCAGGTCCATGCCTCATGGATAGCTTTTGACTTTTTCAATCCGAGAGTTTTTTTAAACCCAATATTTACATACTATTATTTATAGCTGTCTGCCCTTTGAGAGCCATCATTCCAAAAGAGAATTATTTCATGTTCAATTACCAAATTTCATAACCTTATATATTACCAAATTTCATAACCTTATATATTACCAAATTTCATAACCTTATATATTACCAAATTTCATAACCTTATATATTACCAAATTTCATAACCTTATATATTTCAAATTAAATTATTTTCTTAAGTAATGCCCCAAACTTAACACAAACCTTTATATGCAGTTTTGTACACTAGTTTCATATAAATCTGATCTAGCAGTTATGTTACTTAAACCTTTGAAGCATCTAAGACTTATTGTAAACTTCAGTTTTCTCAGAATCAGAGCTTAAAGAGTTTTAAGATCAATTTCTTTTAGTTAAACCAGTTAGTTGCACAGAGTATCACAATATCTGTCTTGAGACTACAAATCTATTATCAGACTGCATAAAGTGATGTGTTGTTGAGTACAGCGCATGGAAATTATAATCACGCCTGTCTGAAGCATTTGGAAATGCTTCAGGCAGAAGTGATTGCAATTTTTGTGGGAAAAATTCAATTAGTTAAAAGTATATCATCTGGTCAAAGAGAGATGGCTAATACATTAAAAGTGTTATGTCCTTAAGAAACTTTAGCCCTCTTAAATTCTAAAATTGTGATGAACATAATGTTTACAAGGATATGATATAATTAAGAAATTATAGTTTGAAAGAAAATAATATATATATATATATATATATA
>NC_068984.1:53997973-53999051 GCF_001194135.2 Octopus bimaculoides
ATGTTATACGAGCTTACATACTATGTGCATATATGTGATGTGTGTGTGTGAGTATAAAAAACAGGTCAGAAGTAATAGGTATAGTTATATCAATAATAATTACATTATAATGACCATAATTGTTTGTAAGATTAGTAAGAGTAGTATGGTCTATGTAACCAGTATAAATGTCTCACTAGAAACTATCTACCAACACCTATATACAGATAGTATATACTATATATAGTATATACTATACTATATACAGATAGTTCTACTATACTCTATACAGATAGTTCTACATTTGTGTGTGTGTGTAGAGAGAGAGAAAAGTAATGTTTATCGCCACATCAATATGGTTGTTCTTTAGGAATTGATGTTACTACTGCTTTTAACCCTGGGAAGAGCCTCCTCCAGCTGGTTATTGATTCAAACTGCACCTGATAACCACTGGAGGAGGCTCCTCCTAGGGTTAAAAGTGGTAGCAACATTGATTCCTATTAAACAGCCATATTGATGTGGCAATAAACATTACTTCCTGGTATAGTTACTACTTTCATCTTTTTATATATATAGATACTTACAATTATATATATATATATATATATAGGTGTGAGAAAGTTGGTATGTGAAAGCACGTGGTTGGATGTATAAAAGATAAACAAGAGTGAAAAAACTACAGAAGGGTTGTGTTACATGGTTATCGTTTATATTTATATAAGGGCATTACTACAGAATAATGCCACACACCAGACTTCCCAAATAAACACATTTTAGTACTGAATGCGAGGAAAAGCAACTCTCAAAAGAAAAAAAACGATCTTTTTTTTATATATATACATATATATTTATATAAATAAGGATAAGATCGATATTTAAAATATTGATCTTATCAAGTGGTCAGCATGGGAATAAAAACCATCAAAGGTAATAATTACTTAATCATGCCATGCGGACATTTATTGTGGTTTTAGAGTCAGGATTTGACTGCTATTTTTTCAGCGTGGTGGTATCTCTTGATACCCTGTATTATAATTTTAAGTAATTATATACATATATATATATATATATATATATATATATATATATACTTACAATT
>NC_068984.1:53999061-53999774 GCF_001194135.2 Octopus bimaculoides
TATATATATATATATATATATATATATATATATATATATATATATACTTACAATTTGTTATTTGTTTGATAATGAGTAAATATTTGATACCCTGTGGCTACCATTTTTTGTTTCTCTTCTTGCAGGTTCGGGCAATTATAAGTGACTTTGCTGTTATCATTGCAATTATTTCCATGGTTTTGTTAGATGCTCTCATCGATTTAGATACTCCTAAACTTAAAGTGCCTACTGAATTTAAGGTGAGCTCTCTAACTCTAAGAGTCTCTTCTGTTTCACTTATCTTTCATCTTTCACTTGTTTCAGTTGTTGAACTGTAACCATGCTGGAGTACTCATTTCTTTGAAGTCTGGCACTTATTCTATTGGTCTCATTCATCAAAGTGCCGGGTTATGGGGATGTAGAGAAACCAACACCAGTTCTCAAGCAGCAGCAGCAGTGGTGGTGGGACAAGCACAAATACAAAAGCGTGCACACACACACACACACACACACACACACACACACTCACACACATGATGGGCTTCGGTGCAGTTTCTATCTACCAAATTCACTTGCAAGGCCTTAGTCAACCCAAAGCTATAGCAGAAGATGCTTGCACAAGTGCTGCAGAGTGGGACTGAACTCAAAACCACATGCTTGCAAAGCAAGCTTCTTAACTACAAACCCATATTATTATTATTATTATTATTATATTTTGAAAAGTTTAAGTAGAA
>NC_068984.1:54000862-54010708 GCF_001194135.2 Octopus bimaculoides
GGACTGGTGTTGGTTTATTTATGTCCCTGTGACTTAACAATTTCGCAAAAATGTGTGATAGAATAAATACCAGACATAAAACAAAATAACTACTAGTGCCAATTTGCTCAACTAAAATCCCTTCAATGCAATGACCCCAGCATGGCTACAAATTAAATGACTGAAATATAAAAGATACTATTTCATAGTAATTCCAATCAAGATAGGAAGGGCATCCAGCTGTAGAAACTCTGCCAAATTAGATTGGAGCCTGGTGTTGCCATCCGGTTTCACCAGTCCTCAGTCAAATCGTCCAACCCATGCTAGCATGGAAAGCGGACATTAAACGACGATGATGATGATGATGATGATGATATTTAATTCTAGAAACATATTTCACCTCGTATTGAAGAATAGGTCTTCTGAGAAAATTACTTTTGATAAAGTGACTTCCTAATTAAGGATGTGATTAATTTATCTTAAGCTACATAATCCTGAGTCAAGTAGCTGTTATATCATCATTATCATCACCACTTAACGCCTGGACAACTTGACAGGAGCTGTCCAAGTTCCATTTGCCTGTTTTCGCATGATTTCTATGGCTGGATTCCCTTCCTAATGCCTACCATATTACAGAGTGTACTGAGTATTTTTACATGACACCGGTACAGGTGCATTTATGTGGCACTGGTACAGGTGCTTTTATGTGGCACCAGCACATGATAGGTTTCCTTGAATGATATTTATCTGTAATTCAAATGGTCAGCTTTATCATGCTGTTCTTGCCTGAAGATTCAAGGTCCTGTGTAACATTCAGCCTTAATATAATATTAGTTGTTAGTTTTATCAATGTTTGTGTTAGTTCATTTTATTGATTTTCAGTTTGTTTTGCATATGAAATGACAATCTATAGATTTCCAGTTAAGCAGTTCTTCATATTTGGCTGTTCAATTGGATCTGATAGTTCTGTTAGAATTAGCTAAGAATTTATTTTCATTGTATCTCTTTTTAATTTACTTCGATTTGTTATTTACTTTAGCTTTGGTGGAAGTGTGCTATTTTCTTGCCATTACAGAAATTAGATTAACTGGCAATCTGGTTTACCAAAGAATTTCAGTATTGTTGATGTCATCATCATCACAAAATAGAATATCCCTGGGTTGAAAATACTGAAGTATTTCTTTTGTTTAAGGGTGGACTTATGATTTAGAATACTGATAATGAAATTGCTCTCGCACCTTTCAATATATGATGTATGGGTTTTGGTGTCTCCGGGACCTGAGATAGTTTAAAATTTCGACTTTAGATAAGTTCTTCAAGGGACGTAACTCTATATTTAGGCAATCGCAGTTATTTCCCTTGTTAAATAGGGTTTTCTCCTTTGCTATCTCTTTTTCTCTCTCCCCCTCCCCCCCTCTCTCTCTCTTTATATTTTATCGGTACCCATACAGAAATCCCTCGCTTTATGGAAATATTGCGTTCCTGAAAATCTGGCCGTAACGCAAAATCCCGTAATGCGAAATTGTTTTTCCTATTCACGAGTGAGATTGCGTTCCTAAGGACATTTTTGATAAAAATAAAAATCACAAGTAAACAAAAGAGAACAAGCAACACGATAGTTTTTATGCATGAAAATAACAATCTCTAAACATACACAGTACAATATAGATAAATAAAACGCAAAAATATTTCATGAGGAATACGTTAGGGAACTAATAAGAATAGTAATATTGTAAAAGTATGTTCTAACCACAAAAGATGTTGACTACTGTGTGAGGGGTGGTGGTGGAATGTGAGTTACTAGGAGGATGAGGGACTATTTTCTATTACCAACAACAGCTTGAGGGCTGAAGAACTTATCCAAAGTTGTTTGTTGTTTTTGACACATCATCTCTTTGTACAACCCAGTATAGGAACTCTTTTTGTAATTTCTATGTTATGTTCATGATTAGGATCATGTTCATGTTATGTTCAAGATCAGCAAAAACCTGCAAACTTACTTTGATAAGTGCCAACCCTTTAACAATAATTTTTGTAGTCAGTTTAAGTGGTGTAGGTGAAATTTCCATGGTCTCATGTATTCTCAGTTCTTTTTCTATCAGTTTCAGCTCTTTGTTAGATAAACTTTCTCTCTAGGACACAAGAAACCCAATCACATCATTCTCTATGACTTCTTTGAATCTTACATCCTTTGCAAGTGTCACAATATCTTTCTGAATTTGATGTAGACTTTCTACTTGAGGAAAACTTGTAATGTCACAGATACATTCTAGTCATATGCTTCAAAGTTGAGGGTTTCACTTCATTACACAGCATACATTATGTTGAATTTCTTATAGAAACCGCTAAGTGTAGGTTGATCCACTTTGTCAATTGCTTTCATAAGATGTTTCAAAGTTCTTTTCACATAATATGCTTTGAGGTTAGCTTGATCCATTAGCTTCAGCAAAGAAGTTGTATTCTTGGGAATATATTTTACTCTCACATTATCAGAAAGGCCATCTAAGTTTGCTGGATGGCTTGGTGCATTGTCTAAAAGAAGCAACACTTTGTTGGAGATAGGATGTCTGGTACTGCACCCTTCTATGGCATAACAAAACAAGGAAAAAAAAGAAAATATTTGGAAACCACTCTTTGAAAAGGTTCTTAGCCATCCATGCTTTCTTATTTGAATGCCAAATCAGACAGAGTAAGCTTTGTGTAACCGTTAAAAGCTCTTGAATTTTCAGAGTGATACATGAATAGGGGTTTTAATTTCATATCACCTGCAGCATTTCCTCTCAAAAGAAGTTCCAGATGGTTTTTGGAAGCTTTAAATCCTGGTGTTGATTTTTTCCTTTTTGAGGAATAAAATTTCTAACAGGCAGGTACTTCCAGATAAGTGCAGTTTCATCAACATTGTATACTTGCTCTGGTGTGTAAACCCCTCAGCAATCATTATCCTCAGCTGCTCAGGATAATTAGTAGCAGCCTCTGTGTCAGCACTCACAGTTTCATGTGCTTCTTAAACCTTTCAAACTAGCGAAAAGGGTTTTTTATTTGAAGTTTCACCTTCTTTTTTCTGCAAATCATTGAATAAATGTTTGGCATTTTTAAAAATTACCATCGTGTTTATTGGTACATTACACCAATTCTGATCCTCAACCCATACACTCAAGGGTCATTCCATTTTAAGCATTACATTAGATCTATGGAAAAAAATAAGGCCAGGCAGTTAATGGAGTAGCTTCTGGAACACTTGACATGATTTTCTCTGTCACGTAATGTTCCCACTGTAGACATAGCAAAATTTAATGTGTTGGCAATGTAACTTAGTTTTCCTCCTGCATCAAGTCTTTTTATAGCATCAAATTTAATATCTAGTGTAATCTCTTTACAGTTCCTTTTCATGCTACTGCCTTCAGTTCTGCTCAATAGCTTCTTTCCAGATATTTTAAATGGAAGGTAAATTCAATTGCAGCAGCAATTAATTATCTGTAACAAACATATAGTAAAAAGAATTGGGAAAATTTGCCTTACTTGGAAACGGATGATGACTGGTGACAGGCAGGGCATCCAGCTATAGGAAATATGCCTCAACAGTATTCATCCAATACATGTATGGAAAAGTGGACGTAAAATCAATGAGGATGATGTATATATTTGTATGATTTATTTCAGATCAGTTATATTGATGGGCAGAAAACTCAGTTTTAACAATTTTATTTTTTGTTTGTTCTGTATCAGTTTTTTTCCAAAATTGTTATTCTTCTGTTAAAGCGCATCAGTTTCTGTCTAACTTTTTTTAATATATTTATTAATATATTTTTTCTGCCTCCTGTTTTCTTATAGCCTACCCTATCAACCCGTGGATGGGTGGTGAATCCTTTCAAGAACCCCTGGTGGACAATACTTGCTGCCATTATCCCTGCCATGCTATGCACCATTCTTATCTTTATGGATCAGCAGATTACTACTGTCATTGTAAATAGAAAAGAAAACAAACTGAAAGTAAGTTTACTACATTTCAGTTTTACTTTAACCCTTTAGCATTCAGATTATTCTGTGAAAATGTAATGCTTATTTATTTACAGTTTTGAATTTGTCCTGCATTATCTTGTAACCTTGAAATTTTGATGATGTGATTGTTTATGTGCAAAATGACATTGATTGTTATAATTTTCATATTTTGGTACTAGGCCAGCAAGTTTGACAGGAGGGCATAAGTCGATTACATTGACCTCAGTGTTCTGCTGGTACTTGTTTTACATCAATATATGGTTATATTATTTTGTTTTATGCATGTAAATACACACCACCAACTCCCCTATTACATGCAGCAGTACATAAGTTTGTGGAACTAACATTAAAAACTCCAATGAGAATCTGCATGTTATTAATACAAGGGTTGGCTGAAAAGTGCATCGGCTGACCAAGATACTCTCATGGAATGTGACCAAATGAGGTTTATTTTCCAACATAGTCCCCCTTGCAGTCCACACACTTCTTCCATTAGCACTGCAGTACTTGGATCTCATTGCTGAAGAAGGTTTCATCTTGTTGCTCAAAAATGTTATCAACAGCAGATAGGATGAAAGGCAAAGTTGACCTTAGCGGAATTTGAACCCAGAATGTAAAGACGGACGAAACACTGCTAAGCATTTCACCTAGTGATTCTGTCAGTTCACCGCCCTCAATCAAAGCATAATATTGATTTCAAATTTTGGTACAAGGACAGAAATTTCGAGGAGGGAGAGCAAGTCAATTGCGTTGACCCCAGTGCTCAACTGGTACTTATCTTATCAACCCCAAAAAGATGAAAGGCAAAGTCAACCTCAGCAGAATTTGAACTCAGAATGTAAAGACAAGAAATGCCTCTAAACATTTCGGCTGGTACACTAACAATTCTGCCAGCTCACTGCCTTCAATCAAAACATAATATTAACTTTTATCAACATGAAATAAAATTCTCTTTGTTTATCCTTAAATATTTGCATGAAGTAAAATTTTCCAATAATAAAATTCCTATTTGATTAGTATTTCGTCACTGTTGTTTCTTCCTTGTTTATTACAGAAAGGCCATGGTTACCATTTAGATCTCTTTGTAATTGCTACCCTCATTATAGTCTGTTCCTTCCTTGGCCTGCCATGGTTCGTGGCAGCCACTGTCCTCTCCATTACACATGTCATGAGTTTGAAAAAAGAATCTCAGTGTACAGCTCCTGGTGAAAGTCCAAAATTTCTTGGTGTTCGGTAAGTTACAAAACAATTTTATTGGAGCATTTCACTATTCTACAAAGAGATTAGTTTTCAACTCTATCTCTCTATCACTGTCTGTCTGTCACTCTCTAATGTTTGGTGTTTTTATTTTCATCAACTTCATTGAAAACAAATATAAAAACTACTCAACAAAGATTGTTATAGTTATGACTGATGAATTCATATTTCTTTATTATCTTGCACCATAGCTTAGAAACTCTCATACGTAGCATATATATTAATATCAGTACCCCATCATGGCCACAGCCACTGGCTGAAACCAATAGAAGTGAAAATATATTGAAAGTATTTAGCAAAATTAAAGGATGTTGTGTAATACTTTCTGTATTAACTCCATAAAATATAACACATTGTATAGACAGTTGTTTTAAACTTGCTTTAATGTAGTTGTATTATTATTATTATTATTATTATTATTATTATTATTATTATTATTACTATTATTATTATTATTATTATTATTATTCAGGAATATAAAAAGCTGTACTATACATTCAATCATTATTTATTATCATGTATATTGTGTGTACTATTGTGACAAATAGAATATTATAATGGCTTATTCATTTGACATAAAAAAACTGTGTTGTTTATAATCACAACATAGTGTACCTTATGCATTATACTAACAATAATATCCTGTACATTGATAGAAATATATATCTTAGACTAGTGCTAGTGCCACATTAAAAGCACTTGTGCTGGTGTCACAAAAAATGCACCACACTGTGGAGTGGTTGGCATTAGGAATGGCATCTAGAACAGACAATGGAACCTAGCATGATCCCTGGTCTTACCAGCTCTTCTCAAACTGTTCAACCCATGCAGGCATGGAAAATGGATGTTGAATGATGATGATAATAGCTTTACAACATTTCTGGAATGGTAAAGTCAAAGATCTGCCATAGACAATAGATAATCATTTGAAATATCTTGTAGAATTTAGTTGTATCACTAGTTTTTACTTTGAAATTCTTCCAGGGTTGGCATTATCTTATATTTCTGCTGAGAAGCGAAAATATGTACAGTATTACATAATTTTTTTTCTCTTTGTGGTGGTTGGAGTCTCTTTCTTTATAAAAATCAACCCTTTTGTTACCAACCCGGCTGAAACCGGTTCTGGCTCTGAGTACAAATGTCTTGTTTTCATAAGTTTTGAATTAAAATCTTCTATCAAATCTTAGTCACAATTTATGTTCCTAACACTAGCTGAATGATAACTAAGTTATTTTACTAAATTCTTTGTTATATTTAAAGTAATTGAAAGAAACACAGAGCATCTCAAAATAAATACAGTAACGAAAGGGTTAACCTTGTACCTTATCAAATCGAAATAATACTTTTGCATTTGCCTTTTCTTTTTAGGGAACAACGAGTAACTGGTGTCCTTGTATTTCTTATGATTGGCATCTCGGTTACACTAACTCGTGTACTGATGGTAAGTACTACAAATTAAACATTGAAATGAGCAAATGTTTAGTTATGTTGTATTTACCATAGCAGTTGGACACTGTTGCTGCTAGATATGTAGGTATCCTAGACTGCATCCAAAATGTGATCATACAATAGGCATAGGTATGTGTTGGAGTTGACAGATCAGTGACAATAGATATTCTTGTTCTGCATAGTGGACTGAACAGTCGAGCATCACAAGTTGATAGCTGGAGATATATACCTGCCATCTCTGTTCTGTGTTGTGATGTTAACTGTTTAATGGTGTCAGGTTACTTGTTGATATGTTGTATGTAGTTTAGTTGTGGCTGGATGTTAGTAATGGTAGGCAGCAATGGTGTTTGGTAGAATGGGAATAATTTCATCATAAGCAAGCAATTCTACTGGGCAATCCTGCCTTTCAAGAGCTTTGGTCTATAAAATGACTCACAGCACCTGATGGTATTATGAGAAACTATACAGGCTTCACAACCAAATAACTTTAAGGCTAGATTTACACATTCCTTCTGGTGTAAGGGACTGGGAAAACATTACTTCCTGTCCTATTTCATCTGGAGACTCTAGGACCAAAGAAATTCCTCCAATATCACATAGAGCATTCTTAGCTGGGGCCCTCCTTACTCGTCTGGAGTTCAGAATTGCTAACTCTGCTTTGTCAGAAACTGCTTATATAACAACAGTTTGCAGTATCTATCAACAGGAAATCCAACTTATTGTTTTGTTATCATCCATTCCCCAAAAAGACCACCTTATTCTATCTCATTGGTTCTCAACTGCGATCCATATAAGATTTTGTCATTGAAATTTATGTGCAATTAATTGCCTATATCTCTACAATATTTTAATGTTTTGGCTATGGAGGTCCAGTAGAGTAAAATGGGAATTAAAGGGGTCTACAGGCAAAAAATGGTTGAGAACCACTATTCTATCTGGACCATATGCAAATAGAAGTAGACAATTCCTGCTTGCTTGTAGTGAGATTCCCTTTCTGCCAACCACCAGCACTGCCTATCTTTCTTAGCACTCAGTAACAAATAATAAGAAGGTAGCCTCTCTAGAGTTTGCAAATCACAGACCATGTGGTAGTCAACCTAAGAGATGGAACCTCCAGATCTGTGGAGATACTGGGCTACCTTCCTCACTAACAGCAAGCAGAACTAAAATTGAACAGAATACAAGTGGTTCAGCTGACATTAAGTTCAATATCGTGATTTCAAATCTACATGGATTTTCATCATCTTTATTTCCCCCAAGATCATGATCTCTTTCCTTAATTTGCAATCAATCTATTGTTTAGACTGGTCTCAATCTTCAGTGACAATGTTATAATAAACTTGACATAATGATAAAACACACACACACATTCCAATTTGTTGTAATGTGTTTATCTTTCACTTTTTGTTATTCTTTCTTCCCTTATATTTTCTCACTGCATACAACTCTCTAACTATATATTGTAAATTGGGTTTATTAAACATATTCAGTTTTGCTGTACTTCAGCTACAATAATTATGTGATTGTAAGGAATATTATTTTGTCATTATTTTAACATTCTCATTGTCTCAATTGATAAAAACCATTTCAGTATTATTTTTGTTTTTTTCTAGAAAATCCCTATGCCAGTATTATATGGCGTCTTCTTGTACATGGGTGTCTCATCGCTTCGTGGAATGCAGCTCGTCTGTCGTATAATGATTATCTTCATGCCTGCTAAATACCAACCTGATTATATGTATCTTCGACATGTGAGAGCTTCACGTGTTCACTTATTTACATTAATCCAACTCATCTGTTTGGGAATTCTCTGGGTAATAAAGACAATTAAGAAAATCTCAATCGCCTTTCCTCTCATGGTTAGTGTAAAATTTGTTTAGATTTTTCTGTTTGCCTGTTTCATATAATATCAGGTCATCCCATAAGTTCTGTCCGAATTTGAATAATGAAAAAAAAGTGATCAAATGTTATATTTAATTGAAATTTAATCATCAGTTTTCTTTCCCTGATTATCTATAACTTCCTTCCATCTATTTACAAGCTTTTTAATCCCATCAATGTAAAACTCCTTTGGTTTCAAAGCAAAGAACTCTGAAATGTCAGTTTCGACCTCCTCCTGGCTTGCGAAAGTTTTGTCCCCCCCAATGAATCTGTAAACTACGAAACAAATGGTAGTCTGAAGGAGCATGGTCGGGAGAATAAGGTGGATGAGGAATTTTTTCCCAACCAAGCTCTTCGATCTGTGATGTGATCTTTGCAGTGTGGGGTTGTGCATTGTCCTGATGAAACATCACTCCTTTTTGATTCACTAAAGCGGGTCTTTCTTTTTTCAAAGCTTGGTTCAAACGCTCTAATTGCTGACAGTAGACTTGAGCATTGATTGTTGCATTAGGTGGTAACAATTCAAAGTGAATTACTCCTTTGCAATCCCACTAGATAGAGAGAAGAACCTTTTTCCCATGAAGTTCCCTTCTCGGTTGTGGTTGAGCTTTTTCCCTTTTACCAAGCCACTGTTTACGGTGTTTAACATTTCGATAGAAGATCCATTTTTTTGTCACCAGTCACAAGTCTATCCAAAAAGGGTGAAATGAATTCAAGAGAATGGAGAGAAGAGCAGATGTCAACTCGGGATTCGGACAATTCATGAGGCACCCATTTTCCAAGTTTAGGAACCTTTCCAAGTTGTTGAAGATGACGATGAACAGTTGTATGGTTTGAACTAAGATTTATTGCGAATTCTTCAACTAATAATGCAGGACTTTCTTCAAGTAATGCCTCAAGGAGCTTATCATCAAACTCAACTGGACATCCTGTTCGATCTTCATCTTCAAAGCTGAAACCTCCACTTCTGAATTTTGCAAACCATCTTCTGCAAGTTCTTTCATTCAAACATTCTTTCCCATAAACTGAGTGTATGTTTCAAGTTGCTTTGGTTGCAGAGCTTCCTTTTTAGTACTCATAAAGCATTATGTGCCTTAAATGCACTTTGGATACTTCCATGTTAGAAAGGGTTTTAATCAAAGAAATTTTAATTCTATTATTCTGTAAAATAATATTTAATTAGTTCAAATGTACACAAATGTATAAAAATAATTTGTAATTCCATTAGACATTCTAAAATACTATTAAATTTCATTCAATTTTAAAAAAGGTAAAATCAGG
>NC_068984.1:54010813-54015856 GCF_001194135.2 Octopus bimaculoides
AGTACTCATAAAGCATTATGTGCCTTAAATGCACTTTGGATACTTCCATGTTAGAAAGGGTTTTAATCAAAGAAATTTTAATTCTATTATTCTGTAAAATAATATTTAATTAGTTCAAATGTACACAAATGTATAAAAATAATTTGTAATTCCATTAGACATTCTAAAATACTATTAAATTTCATTCAATTTTAAAAAAGGTAAAATCAGGCAGAACTTATGGAATGACCTTATATATAGTCACTAATCAGTTGAGAAGCTTCTTTAAAATCAAATCTTGTGATCACTGAAGCAACTTTGATGATACATCATCATCGTTTAACATCCGCTTTCCATGCTAGCATGGAAAGCGAACGTTATAAATATTTCTTTTATATTTTGGGGGCAATAATGTTTACATGTATGCAGCATATATTTGTATTTCATCTATCTGTTTTTATATTCGTTGTTCTCTTCATAGCTAGCAGTTTCAGGTAATTTAATTTAATTTCTTGTTCTTTTTACTTTAACATTGCTGACTTCTGTTTCATCACTGTTGTTAGAAAATGTCTTGTTTAAATCATTGTAGAATTGTAATACCTCAGCTGCCTGAATTTCACTAAGTGTTGGGGTTTTAGTTGCAATCATCTATGGTTTGTATCATTTCTCAACACTGTGTTGTATCCATGGCTAAGAGGATTAACTCTCAATGATTCAATCATCTAGCTGTTGTAAACAGGATCTAAGGACAAGTACAGTTCACTGCTGTAAGTGACGGAAACACTGTACACTTAAGTAATTCATTAGCTTGCAGTATTGAGTTCAAGTTATCCTATAGTCCTAAGTTGTCATAAATGCCCTTCTGCAATAGCCATGTCTAACAAAATATATCACTTTCATGTGAATGTGAATTCAATATGAATTAATAACTGTGGGATTGCTGTATTGATATTTATTGGTTCTTTTGATAATCTGTTGATTGGTTCTTTTAGATAATCCATTTTTACCATATCTTGGATTAGGTTTTAGCCATGTGCTTCGTACGTAAAGGAATGGACTACATCTTCACCCAGAGGGAGTTGAAGTGGTTAGATGATATCATGCCAGAAGCTCACAAGAGAGCCAAAGAAGACGCTGAAAAACAAATGCAAGAAGTAGGTTAAAATTCCATTCATCTTTTCTTTTTTTTTTTCATTTTGTTAAATAGAATTCTGTATATTCTATATATTTATAGTTTCTAATATAGACACAAAGTTAATGTGTATTTGTTTGTGAAGGGTGGATAGGAAATACAAAGTAGGCAGAGCAATCAATTAGATCAATTGCAGTACTTCACTGGTATTTATTTCATCTTTATGTGTTTTCTGGTATACAAGTCGAATGTTTCAGACCAAAAATTTACAGCTCAGAAGGGTAGATTAACTCATACACCAAGATGACTCTAGAGGACCAAAACTTCCATGTGAAATACAACCGGATTTGGAAAGGTAGTGATGATGTTTGAATGTTTACACAACATATTTACACTATATACTACGTAGGCTTGTGTGCTGGAAAATTGGTACCTGAAAAGATTTGAACTTGGATCCTAAAGATGTGTAATTAAATATCACAATGCATTTTATTCATCTCTTTACAGATTTGTTATATTCCGTTCAGTCATTTTTAATCCTCTGCTGGATGAAACTTCTGTATATTGTGGCTGGCTTATCTCTGTTGGTTGTGGGCCTACTTGTCCATGCTGGCCTATTATGAGTCTGTGTGTATAAAATGATAAAGAGGAAACCTATCCTATTCAGTTAATACTTTTAAATTCAGTTTGCTGTTTGAATTAACTGCAAACATTTTTCATCTCTTGATTTTCCATGAGTACACATTAGTAAAAAAAAATAATTCAGCTGCAAAGAAAAGGAAAATTTTTATTGACATTTCTTGCATATTAAATAGGTTCCTTTCAAATAATTACTGTGGGAATTCTTACTTATTCTTGTTGGGTTTTTAATTTTTTTCATAAATAAATCCAAATGTAATGTTTGATTTTTTTTTTCACTCGCAGGAGGAGATGAAGTTGATGGAGGGTGATCCAAATACTGATATGCAAATTGACAGAATCACTATTAGCTCTGAGTTAGATACTGTGAATATCTCTCAAGAAATGTCCAAAACCTCCATATGGAAGACTATTGTGGCTTCAGACCAATCTAATCAACCGCAGCAGGAGCAAGAAAAATCCCATAAATCAGGAGATAACAGTAAAAAGTAAGCCTTTTCATTGTTATATATATATATATATCAATCCTGTGTGTGTGTATGGGGGAATGGTGTTTGGGTATGTATGCTTGTACATATGTATGTATGTATGGATGTATGTATCTATCTATCATCTATCTATCCATCAATCAATCAATTAATCAATCGTCATTATCATAATTTAATGTCTATTTTCCATGCTGGTATGGATTGGATGGTTTGACAGGAGCTGGCAAGGCCAATAGCAACATGAGGATCCATTGTCTGTTTTGGCATGATTTTTACTACTTGATGCCCTTCCTAATGCCACCCACTTTACAGAGTGTTCTGGGTGCTTTTTACATGGTGCCAACACCAGTGCTTTATGCATGACACCAGCACCAACAGGGTCACCAATTACTTTGCAAGACAAAAACCCCTCAACTGGGAGGGGTGAGTAGTAGTGAGAGGATGTGGTTTTATGCCAGTTGCGAGATTAAAGTTATAGAGGGACTCTTGCTGTAGAGTAGATGCATGGATACCCCAGTTGGAAAAGAAAGTAGAGTAAGTTAGTAAGATAAAGAGAGTGATAGTGAAAGAGATGATGACAAAGATGTGTTGGGACATGCCCATGAGGGACATTGGTGTTGGTGAGAATAGGTGTGGTGATATAGAAGTTTAGATCAGGTGAGTGGGCATTAGTGACACACACACACACATACACACACACACACACACACACACACACACACACACACACGTCATCAAATGTTTTAATGACTTTTTTTAATGCTTTCATGGATCAGATGAAACTGCATTGAGATAGAGTTATCTATGGCTGGATGCCCTTCTTAATGCTAGCCTTCACCTGTTTCCATGCAAGGAAATAATCCTTAGTCTGTTGAATAATGAACAGCTTGGACATAGTTATGTTGTTGTTGGCACGACGTCAAGGGTTCCAGTTGATCCGATCAATGGAACAGCCTGCTCGTGAAATTAACGTGCAAGTGGCTGAGCACTCCACAGACACGTGTACCCTTAACGTAGTTCTTGGGGATATTCAGCATGACACAGTGTGACAAGGCTGACCCTTTGAATTACAGGCACGGCAGAAACAGGAAGTAACAGTGAGAGAAAGTTGTGGTGAAAGAGTACAGCAGGGTTCACCACCATCCCCTGCTGGAGCCTCGTGGAGCTTTAGGTGTTTTCACTCAATAAACGCTCACAACGCCCGGTCTGGGAATCGAAACCGCGATCCTATGACCGCGAGTCTGCTGCCCTAACCACTGGGCCATTGCGTCTCCACATAATTGTACCCTGTTATGTAGAGAACTAGAAACAAACATATCCATCTGAGTGCACTTTTGCTTATGTAATAAGATGTGTAACATATCAACTCATGTGAAGAAGCTCAGACATGCTTTTGTAAGAGACTGCAAGTAAATAACTCTGTTTGTTTGATCATTGATGCTTTTGTTTACAAACAGAGAACACACCTGCAAATGTAAAGATTTATGAACTCACTGGTTATCTGTGAAGTTTCTGAAAACAGAGGCACCTGTAAAAATGTTTGTGCCACATGAATTTAAAATAAAAGAATAATGTGCATCATGTTATCACAAACTTTGTCTACTGACAGCTAGAGGAAAAGAGAACTAAGAACTAAATCTAAGTCAGTCAGGCATTATTTCATCATTGAAATGTCAATAAAAACTGTCTGAAAAGTGACATTACAGGGGATAAAAATATGAATGTACAGCTGTAATGTCAAAACAAAAAGATAGTTGCTGCAGAGGTGTGGTGGATAGTCATTGCTGTAGCCAGAAAAAGCATGTCACTCGAAGAGTATTGTTCTTGACGAATTTGTTGCACATAGTCAGACAATTAAAGAATTTTACTTGGCTGTCCTGGGGCATTTAAGAGAAGTAGTGTAAAAGAAGAGGCCTGAGGCACAGACAAATGAAAACTGGATGCTGTACCACAACAATGCAACTGCTCACATGACACTCTTATGTGATCTTTTGGTTAAGTATGTAATGACTTTCACTTCTTCTCCTTGCCACCCTACTCTCTGGATTTGGTCCATATTGATCCAAAAGGACATTATTCTGTTCCTGATGGAAAAATCCATAGTGTTTGGCCTTATGAGCAAGATGGGACAAGATTGTGAAGTGTGGTAACAGATTGTTATGCAGTCTAGACTGGTCTATACTGGGATAGAACTGATGTTATAATGAAAGAACAGGGAGAGATGAGGGATGATTGAAGTGGAAGTGGTTTACAGATAAATACATAGAGGATATGAGTTTCATTACTAATTTAGTTTGTTTTAGCCATAATGTCTTAGGCTCTGAGGGAGCATGGACTTTTAAAATATCTCAAAGGATCTTTGTCTTGCAAGTTACTTGGGACCCTACTAGTGATGGTGTCACCTAAAAAGCATCCAGTCCACACTGTAAAGCGATTGGCATTTGGAAGGGCATTCATCTGTGAAAGCTATACCAAACTAACCACACCAGTGCTGGTGCCATGTAAAAAGCACTCAGTCCACTCTGTAAGGTGGTTGGTGTTTGGAAGGGCACCCAGTTGTAAAAACCCTGCCATAACAAACAGTGAAATCTTCTGCCTGACCAGTTCCTGTCAAACTCTTCAACCCATGCCAGCATGGAAAAGAGACAGTAAATGATGATGGCGACAGTGACAGCAACGATGGCGACCATGACGACTTCAATGAAAATCAATATATTAATGTATATAAAACACTATTTTTTTTTTCTTTTTATGTGTATTTTAGAAAGACTAAAAAGCATGGAAAGAAATGTAGTCCAACCAAGG
>NC_068984.1:54016501-54022892 GCF_001194135.2 Octopus bimaculoides
TTCACCTTCTTACATCATATCATGTGAGATAAATTGAGATAATGCTTCCTACAGCAGATGCTCGAAAAATGTTTAACTCTTTGACTTTGTGAAGAAAATAATGGATTATTAATATTACTGCTCTTATTATTATTATTATTATTATTATTATTATTATTATTATTATTATTATATCTTTTCCCACTGTTTCTATCTTTCCTTCCCAATATTTCCATGTTCCTCTTTGTCATTCATCAGAATACAACCTAGTTGTAGTTCAGTATTATTGATTTAGATGTAACATTATGTCTATAGTCTCAGCAGGTCACTTAGAACATTGTAGTCTATAAGGTAAGTCTATAGGAAAATATATATCTAGAGCAGTGCTTATGCAGCATTCACTTTCTTGTAGTTTATTCTAGACTTTCCTGTAATCAATCCTTTCTAATTAAAAAAACAATAAATGATCCTAATATGCACATGTGTGCATGTATTCTGGAAGACATACAAGGACTGCGTATACATATGTATGATTGTGTGTGTGTGTGTGTGTGTGTGTGTGTGTGTGTGTATATATATATATATATATATATATATATATATATATAGATTGTGTGTGTGTACTGTAAAATAATGCACAAAGCCTATGTATGTAACAACAAAAAGAAATATACAAGGTTTTATGTACACACAAAAAGAGCTCATCCCAATCTATAGTCAAATATATATAAAAGCAACTGTTGACATGCGTATAATATACACATATTTGTATATAATGAACTGGACATTCTTCTCTGTTAACCATATGAACTTTCTCTCCCTCTTTGTCTAGCTATCTTTCTCTTTCTCCTTCACTCTCTCTCTTTCTACCACCCCATTCTTTCTTTCTCTCTGTCTCTTTTTCAAATTATATTATCAGAAATATATATGAATAATCTAGATTTATAAATTATACTAGATTTTAATTAATTATCCAGGTACAGAAATTTCAATTGAATTTTCTTTAAAAGAAAGTACTAGAGTAAAAATGAATGGAACACTTTTTTAAATGATATTAGAATTTGAATTCTTACTGAAATTTAAAACAAAAGCATAAAAGAGAAGCATTTTATCAATTTCCTATTAAAATTTAAATTTTGCTATTGAAATTCATGTTAGAATTTCATTAAAAACTTTGAATTTTCATTGTTTCAGTCAAATTTCGGTGTAGTGAAAAACATCTTCATTTTCTAAAGTGACTATTTTGAAGTAAAAAGAAACAAAACAATAAAAATAATATGTAGAGAAGAATTTAAAGAAGAAAAAGGTGAGAGGAGACTTAAGATAAAATTCCTGTCTCTACATCAGCTCAATATGAAAACCTCCAGCAGTTTGGTCTGAAAAAGGTTAGACACTTTAAGATAGACTAAGCAATGGGAGATTTTTGTTAATTTTCATAATTTTACATTATATTGATAACTATTGATATCTTTATGAATTTTCAGCTCGATCTCTGGATATCTGAAGAGAGAGAGAGAAAAAACAAAGCAAAATCTATTTGAAACCAAAGTTAACCAATGTGTAGGTATATGAGAGGTAAATTTGATTCATTTAGCTGGGATCAATTAACTCATTATGCCATAAGTATCTAGCTTTAATATCAGCACTTGTTCAATTTCACATCCTTCTTATTTATTGTGATTATCATTCTTATTCTTATTATTATTACTGAGGTTGGCAGAAAGGTTAAAGTGTCAGGCAAATACATGGTGATATTTGTTCCTGCTCTTTACATTCTGAGTTAAAATCCCACTGAAGTCAAAAATTTGCCTTTCATTTTTCTTGGATTGATAAAAATTAAGCACCAATGAAGAAGTGCAGTTGGTCTAATTGACTGTTCCCCCCTCCATAAAAATTCTGTGGTACTGTGCCTGTGTTACAAACCATTGTTATTATCATTATTATTATTATTATTATTATTATCTTAATTTTATTTATCTATTCATAATATATTTTAGTGATCATAAACCAAAATAGCAAATTGAAAGTAAAGAAAGTATGAAGGAAAATGAAAATAATATTTAGTCAAATAAAAACAGAAAGCCAGAGAAAGTAGATGGCATTGTCTTGTTTGTATTATATTATAACAGTATTATATTATTATTTCACTGTATCATAAATTGCTGGATCTATGTAATATAGTCTGTGGAAGGAAAATATATGTATGTGTATTAGATTGATCCAAGCCTTGTGAGTGAAATTGATTAGACAGAAGTGAATGGAAGCTTGTTGATTGGATTATGTCTTGTTCAATCTTGTCATATATTTTGTCACACTATTTTGACTTGAAAAATAAGTTAAAGGTGCACATGTCTGTGGAATTTTCATCCACTTGATTCAACAATTAGGTAGCTCAGCAGATGGAACAACTGAATCCTCATCATCCAATCTTCCCGAGGGTACATATATACTTGTGCACATATGTACATATTTTTCTCTGTGTGACAATACGCACATATACACATGTATGTATATGTGTGTTTGTATAATATACTCTCTCATATATGTATAAATATGTGTGTGTGTGTGTGTGTGTGTGTATGAATATACACTGTAAACTCGAGAATGTATATACAATCAAATTGCAAATGAAAACTGTGTATGTATGTAAAAGTGGATTACTATAATTTCTGTATCTACTTTATTGTTATATGTGTGGGAATATATAGCAAAGGATGGGTATATATATTGAACAATGATCAGGTTCCACCATCAAAAAGTGCAGTGTAAAAGCTTTAACAAAACTCTGAAGTTTTCTGGAATTGTTATTTAAAGTCTATTTTTACTCTATTCAAAATCTATTTTGCCATTTTGCTTCTTTTTCTTTTTATCTTCTTTTATGAAACTATCCCGCAGAACATCAAACTGCTTCACAGAATATCTGTCTCACAAAACATCAAACTGCTTCATAGAATGTCTGTTTTATCTTACAGAACATCTATCTGTCCATTAGAATATATGTCTGTCTCATAGAACATCAAACTGCTTCACAGAATGTCTTTCTCATTTATAGAGCATTTGTTTGTTACATAGAACATCTGTCCATTAGAACAACTGTGTCACATAGAAGATTAAACTGCTTCACATAATCTATGTCTTACAAAGTATCTTTCTGAAACCTTGGAGAACATTTTTCTGTCTCATAGAATATTTCTCTGTCTAACAGAACATCTGCTTGTCCATAAGAATATCTGCCTGTCTTATAGAATATTTTGTCTGCTTTACAGAACATCTATGTGTTTCACAGAACATCTGGCTGTCTCACAGGACACATCTATCTTGCAGAACATGTCAGTCTTGCAGAACAAATCTGTTTTGTGGAACATATCTTTTTTTGCAGAACCTGTCTGTTTGTCCTACAGAATATCTGCCTGTCTCACATAGCATAGCTGTTTCACAAAACATCTGTCTACCTATCAAAATTATTTCAAAATATTTTTGTCTTACATTCTTTTTTTTTTCACATTTGACAAATTCTTTTGTTTATTTTCAATTTGTAAACACACACACTCACACACACACTCACACACACGCACATACACACAGAGGGCTTTCTCCAGGAAAAAGTAAAAAATAAGGTCACCATCTTATTCTGAATCTTACACGCACTCCAGGGTACAATTAATATGTATGGTATACACTAAACAATACAATTGTATATTCACAAATCAATGTAAATAAAGAGAGCTTGCTTATCAGATTACAAGAACATGATGATTACCAACAACATATACATATATATATATATATATATATATATAATGTATGAAAGCCCAAAATTAGCTTGGTTTGTCAATTAAGGTGCTAGATAGCAGTTTAGGGACTTGACTACCCTTTGTGTTAGCAAAAAAACAAAAAGAAAAAAGAAAAAGAAAACAGCGCTGAAAGGGTTAATAAGAGGAAGTAAAGTACTTAAAGTAAGTATCAAAAAATAGATTAAAAAAGTATATATAATTATATGTAAAAAAAAATATATACACACACACATGTACATATGCATTTTATATATATATAAAATACAATATAATACATTGTATATGATTGTTATATTATGTGTGTGTTTGTGTGTGTGTACATATATATGTATACATATTTTTTTCTTTATATTTAATTTATATACTTTTTAAAGCTATTTACTCTTTTTTAACCACTTCCTCTTTTTATCCCTTTTTGTTTTGTTGTTAACACAAAGGGTAGTCAACTCTCTGATCTTCTATTGAGCATCTTAATTGACATGAAACGACATAACTTTATTTTTACTGACTAAAGTAAGTTAACTTCAGGCTTCCATACATTATACATACATACATACATATATATATATATATATATATATATATATATATATATATATATATATATGAAGAGAAAATTTTGTATGTATATTTAGAGTTGAATCACTGGTGTAAGTAACCATAATGTTCTGGTGATCTGATGAGGTAGCTTTCTTTATCACCATTGATTTGTGAATATACCCTTTTACAATGCATTGCATGCATATTAATACAAGTATGTAAATATAATTTTATTCCGCGCTGAAATTATTACCATAGGAAGAAGGCTGTGAAACAGTTGTAATCTTAAGGATGTCAAGTGGTTAATTATGTTCATCTATCATACTTCCTCTGTGTGTGTGTATGTATATATATGTATGTGCGTGTGTGTGTATATATATATATATATATATATATATATATATATATATATATATATATATAGGTACAGTCTTGGCTGTGTGGTTAAGAAGTTCACTTCAGGACCACAGGATTCAGGGTACAACCCGACTGTGGAGTATCCTGGACAAGTATCTTCCCATTATAGTTTTCGATTGACCAAATACCTTGTGAGTGAACTGGTAATTCTTCAGAAGCATCTTGCATGTGTGTGTGTATTTATACATGTGTATGTGTATTTATACATGTGTATCTATGGCTGTTTTTAACGTTTATGGTCTCAAAACCACTGGTTATGTTTGTATCATTACTTGTTCTGTAATGTAGCTGTTCAGCAAGTAGAGATTAATAAAATAACAAGTACCGAGACTAGTATAATCAACTAAAGCCTTGAAGGTAGCGTTTCAGCATAGCTGTAGTCTAATTATTGGAAAGAATTTATATATATATATATATATATATATATATATATATAGTAATGACAATGATAATAATAATCCATGGATGGAATTTATAAATATTTTGAAATATTAAAATATTTATATATTCCCTCCATGCAAGTTGGTATCATTAGGCTTTAGCCAACATAATGAAATAGGACCATTTATATGCACACTCAAAAACGTTTCCTGTAAACGAACATAAAAGATATATGTGTGTGTTTGTGTGTGTATAGAGAGAGAGAGAGAGAGAGTGAGAGTGAGAGAGAAAGAGAGTCATACATACACTAGCTCATTGCTAGTTGTCTTGTACTATCAGTGTATTTATAAAATGTAAGGATAGTGACTAACGGATGCGTTGAAAGTACTGGATAAGATACTTTACTTTGCAGTATAAAGTTTCACTCCTCTGTATTCTGAGTTCAAGTCCTAGAAGAGTTGAATTCACTTTTCGTCCTTTTAAGGTGGATAAAAGAATTGCTTGTAATGTACTGGAGGTGGGAGAGGGTTTATTTAATCACTTATATTTCCTATTAAAGCTGGTTTTGTGCCATATTATTTAACCAATATATTAGCAGTGTTTAATTGATTGACTGAGGTGTATGAGAGAAAATGAATATTAATATTTAAGGTATAAAATGTTATGGAAAATTGCTATGACAGATGACTAAATGTTGAAATTGTTTCTGTTACTTGTTACCAACTTACTGCCAATAGTCCATACTCACTGTTGATACTCCTCTGTGCTTCCATACTTTAACTTAACATTATTTTTCTGATGTTCTTTATTATGTCCCCTTACTTCTTCTCACCTTCTCTCATTTATGTTTTTAACCGTTCCTCTTTTTTATCTGTACATACATGCACAAACATGCAGACATTTATTTTAGATACATCTCTATATATGTATACACATGCACAGAAACACATACACTTATATATATGAGTGTGTTTGTGTGTGTGTGTTTACATATATATATATATAAAAGTGTAGGTGGCATACGAGTGAGTATATATTTATAAAAAAGAAGTTTGAAAACACCAATATATAAAAAATGAATTTTAATTTATAATTTTGTCAGAGATATTTTTAACATGTTACGTTTCTTGAAAAAACTGAACCTTATCAAAAATACATATTTAAAGGAACAATTATGAACTTCTCATTTAATTTCATTTTTTTAAATATGTATTTTTGATGAAGTTCGTTTTTTCAAGAACCGAAACATGTTAAAAATATCTCTGACAAAATTATAAATT
>NC_068984.1:54023048-54029021 GCF_001194135.2 Octopus bimaculoides
TATATATATACATACACACAGATACATACATACGTACATATGTACATACATACATATCTAGACTCATTCTTTTCATGACAATTAATGACTGATATCTCAGAAAGAAATTCCGCAGATATAAAACATTATTACTAAAGCTAAGTATTGAGTAATACTTGTATTGTATGTATTTTCCAGTCTTATCCTTGAACTTTACTCCAAAGACCAGACAATGTCTAATCTAAGAATGTTATCAAGTTTATGAGTTTCAACTTCAGATTTCATAATCCTATAACTAGTCTCAGAATTACATGTATTCTGTATCACAATTAAAGAAAAAAATGCAATAATTTTTGGATTATCTATGTAAACTTCTAAAATTCCTTTCTGATAATGAGAATGGAATTTAGAGAGAAATGGATAATGTCAAGCAATAAAATTTGATTTTAATTTGCTGTATGCTAGTATATGCATTATACAACAGAACAATTACTCAATAGGATAAATGTATTTTGTCTGTGTTTCTCAGGCTTAGAATATTTTTTTAGGTTTCTTTTAGAGGTCTTTTATCATTAATCAATTATATTGAAGTCTTCTAGCATTTCTTGATGGCATATAAATATATTTACACATGTTCATGAGTCATATTTACCAAACACACACATATACACAAATATATATGTATGTGCGTGCATATGCACACACACTCATATATGTATTTAGATAGATGTATGTATATATTATATTTACACATTCATATAGTTTTATATATATATATATATATATATATATTCGGAAATGTATGTTGATATAGCCATAACTTTCACTGACGGCAAAAATTAAGATGCTTATGGTGTGATATGTACACAAACACATGAGTGCGCCCAAACACACATACACATCATCATCATCATCATTCCTCAACCAAATATCTTGAAACATGAAAAGCTTGACAGATTTTCTTGTGATATTGGTGTATGTGTTGTATGGGGTGGACTGCTAGGCCAATACCCTACCTTTTTTCTGAGAGAAAGAGACATCGTACCCTCATAGCTACAATGCAGCACTGTAAGCCAACAACAACATCGCTCAGCAATTGCACACTGCAGATGCTGCTGCTGTTGTTAATGGCAAGAATCATTTCTTGGACATGTACACCCTGCAGTGCTGGTCACAGAATACAAATCCTCAAAGTCCTTCCCTGCATGTCCAGTATCCATGCTCTCCCTTTCTCGCTCTGTCTTTCTCATTTCTCTCTCTATGTATTTGTATACACACACACACACACACACACACACACACACACTTACATATATATATATAATATCAAGCAATGAGAATGAGTGCTCAACACCACATTGGTGGATAAAAATTATATATGCATTAAGGCTACCATTAGTTTCATGTTAAGTGAAATCTCTTAACAATTATCAAGTCTGCCACATTGATCATCGGTGTTCGTCTCCATCCAAGATATTCCATGTGACAGGCTAGAAGATTGTTAAGGGATTCATTTTAACATGTAACCAATGGTAGCTTTAACCCATAAACAAAGAATATATGTACTTGTACATATATGTATGTATATATGCACACCTCAGTTGTTGCCACCAGTTATGGTTATAATTCAAGTCCTGTACAATATTTAAACTATTTGCACATTCATGAAACAAAGAGTTTTTTGAGTAATAATTACATTACTTACTAAATCACAGCTCTCTATAACTTTTATCCTTTAATTATATTCTATAATTAACAACATTAATGTAAAAAAAAAACAAAAGAAAGAAAACCAGTCATTTTCAATTCTTTTCTTGCTCTTTTCTCAATATTTTCAGAATTGTTTGTTTTTAATTTTGTATTTAAATTTTTTTAATTTTCTATTTTACTTTATCTTAGTCCTTTATCATCTTATAATCCATTTTAAAATCTATTATGATCTGTTTAGAAAATCAGTTTCATCTTAGCTTTAGACCGTTTCACTAAAGAAGTCTTAGACTCTCAGACATAAACTACATAATTATAATCACAGTTATCTTTCCATGCTTATTTGTAGAGCTAGAACTGAAAAGGTTTGAAGCAGTTTTCCTTCATAAATAATATAGCGAAATCTTTTTTATTTATCTATTATTATTATTGTTGTTGTTATTGTTATTATTATTATTATTATTATTATTATTATTATTATTATTATTATTATTATTATTATTAATATTATTATTATTATTATTTTGGCCTGATAATAGCAAAATATTGAACTATTTTTTCAATGTTGCTATTGTTTTAAAAAAATTTTGAAATCATAATCAGTATTCGTAGTAGTAGTTGTAGTAGTAGCAGTAGTAGTATATTTTTTAATACTTTTGAAAGTATTTGGCCAATATGTTTTTGGTTCTAGGAATGAGTGCATAAAATGTATATAGATGGATGTGTGTATGATAAAAATGTATGTGACAGTATGCAGATGCGTATGTTAAGGAAAACAACAGCGACCTTCATCCGGTTGTGTCTTACTGCTGCACTATTCAGAATTTACCTTGTAAATGTGACATTCAATTTCCATATGTTGCAAACAACAGATATGAAATATATTTCTTAAGTCTATTTTTTTTTAAGGAATAAGTTATAAAATATGAAGAAAGAAAAACAAACAAACAAGCAGAAGAATTTACTCTAAAAAATAATAATACCAAACTGATAACTAATTTACAGTGATATCTTAATATCTTGAGAGAACCTTATGGGCAATTTAAGTTTCACTTTGACCTCTGGATCCATCAAAGCTAGGATTAGATCCTGTTACCATTTACATCTTATATATATATATATAGCTGAGAAGGGATTAAGAATCTACACAAATCAAAGGTTATAGGTGAAAAGTAAAAGTGGAAACAACATATAGGCCTACATATAAATATAGTTTCTACAGTATTGGTTAGCTCTATCGTTTGTTTTATAACGCCTGTGTATAAACTCGAAATTGTAAATGCTGGAGTCTTATTGTCAATGGCTTTTCCTACATTTGTAATCGATAATGTAAGGTTCAGCAAATCACTCAGTTGACTGTATCACCCCAATTTACAGGAAGGTCCTCCAGTCAACTAGCCCGCCCTCTATACGGTCTCTCTACCTGCTACAAACTGTAGCCAAATACCCCTCCCCCAAAGAACATTGCATTGTTTTAACTACGAAGGACACGTCAGACAATGTATACAAAAAGACCTGATAAATGGGGTTGGAACATCTTTGATCATAGATCTACTCGATCGGGGTGATTTGAGGATTAAACAAAGTGGGTCTTTTGCCAAAGAAAATATTGAATTAATACCAATAACGGTGTCAATAAATTAAATCTACTGACTTTTTTTTTTTAACTTTTAGAAAAAGGCATAAAAGACAACATACGAAGGGCGTGGTGAATAGTACAAAAAAAAACCGGCTTAGACTTTTAGTTTTGAATTTGTTAACCAGACAAGGTTCCATTCTCCTCAGCATCAACAATGCCAGTAATTAATTACATTCGATCTCATTGACAATAACCCAGCCCGCCACTTAAATGAAATATTAAATAAATTGTGCATGAGAGCATGTTATTTTTCAAAAGATATACATGCATACTTCCGATAGATTTGTCATGTGCTTAATTAACCTAGAAACTGGAGTAAATTTCGATGCTTTCACCCACACGATTTTCACTAAGAAATTTACCGAAACCATTGTGTACATTACTTTTTTTTTTACTGACGACAGGTAAGATCATGCAAGGTTAAGTACGTTAGTAATTCTTAACAGTGTAAATTACAACATTATTTGCATCACTTCTCTTTATTTATCCAGATAGGCCACATCTATTTCTAATAACTTAGCTCGTTTAGAAATCCCCAATCCAAATAATATTTGTATTTGCTAAGAATACTTAGAGTATCTATCTATCTCTCCATGACAATATCTTCCAGCCAAGTACGGACAGCTGCAAGTAAACATGCGATGAATTTATAGTGATGTCTGTAGAATTGTATTTGTAAATAAACTGGCCCTTGCTGCTAAGATCGCCCGCTTCAGAGAAATACTTAAATTGACTTCTTAGCTGCATTGTTTACCTTATAACTGAATGTAACTCCTTACTCTCTATTTCTCTAAAATTAGGCGCTGTACATTTACACCACATGCAAACAAACAAAAACATCGTAGACGCTTCACGGGTAGTTAAATACATGATTGTTTTTCTGAAAATTTGTATATTAGCTTCGGTCTGTGTGTGTGTGTGTGTGTGTGTGGTGCTGGTGGTGCACATTGATTTTTATACATGCGAATATACGAAATCAGTAGGTCACTGCACGTGTATGTGTGTGTGTGTTACACACACCGAACTGTTTTAAATAATATATATACTCATACATACATATACACAAACATACACGCACATACATGTACGCATGCATGTATGCATACATAATTTAAAACAGTTTGATTCGGCTCCATGCAACTTAGTTACACAACCCTCAAATAGAAGCCCGCGAAACTTTAAGTTACCTGTTTTAACTGTTTTAAATAATACATGTACCTCCTACTAAATGTGTTGCGTGCCTTTTTGTTTCATTTTCCACTCACTCATATATATATACATACATATACATACACACACACACACACGTATATACTAGCCTAAAAGTCGCACTCCATGTGGACTTTTGAGATGGTTCCTGTGGAAAGCTAATTTGTCCTATAGCCCAAAACTAAAAAGGGCAATAATAAATCATTTATTGGTGCCCTACCATCTCAGATTTATATCACAGAGTATCACATTTGGAGAATTTTGTATCACTCTGACATTTGGAGATCACTGTAAAGCAGCAGGATAAACAACATTCTTGGTTTTACCATTTAGTGTGAGTATGAGAGATTGTTGCCATTTCTGGAACAACCAACATAAAGCTGACCATGGAAAAAGCACTGCTACATGAGGTGAAGTCCAACAATTTTCAGCGATTGTCTTTGACTCTCGTTAATCGACATTGCAAAACTAACTCTTACTGGAAATTGAAGTCTCTTGAATCAGTGGAATTCTTGGAATAAACACATTGTCTCCCTTTCCTTGTCCAGTGAGAATTGTTGCTTCCAAAAGATGTGGATGCATTTGCCTGACAATCAGTCTTGTTCCATTGCACAGCTTTGGAAGATCCAGATTTCCCAAAAGCATAATTAGAACTCCTTTCTTCAATGTTAGTTTGTAAGAAGGCATTTCAGGAGGATCCACAGAGTTAAGAAGCTCAGTAGGATAATTCACAGCCTCATTAAGATCCACAATAGCATCAGATGCGAAATAATTTTTTCCCTGAGTATTGACTGATTGCATAAGTTTCCAATTGACAATCTGGACAGTTCCATTCTTTGGTGCAAGTATGGCTCTTTCACAAAGCCAATCATGATCTTGAAAATTATGTCCAATATTTGGGTAAAACTTTGTAATCAACTCTTCTAAAGTGTTGACCAAAATGCCACAGCCATCTGGAAAAGTGATGTCTCCATTTCTGTTTTGCTGAATACTTCCATTTCCCAGATCCAGTAGTTGAGCTGCAAATCTTTCAGTATCCAAATCTCTGAATAAACTGACTAGGCCGAAAGTCCTGTTTGGATCAAAAGCTTGAGTTCTTCAATATTTCACTCTAACTTGGATCTAGTTTTAAATGAACTGAATTGAAAATATTTTTTAAATTCACAAAGCTTTGGTAGTACTTTAAATTCAGTTTAAATGAAAAACTTGTAAGTTCACAAATTTTTTGAGTTCTTTTAAAATTTGAATTTTCAACTGTTAGCATATAACACATCCTCATCTAGACCTGATCCCAATGCTAGATGTTCAAGAACCAAATTAAGGGCAGATTTTCAATCCTGGGATCATCCTGATTCCAAAATGGTATAATATGTCTGTGAAGAGCAAATGTTGACTGAAATACAAAAGTCCCAGATGGATGGGCAGAATTTCACATTTAT
>NC_068984.1:54031420-54039125 GCF_001194135.2 Octopus bimaculoides
ATATATATATATATATATATATATATATATATATATATATAAAATATCGTGGTTTAGTTCACAGATGATCTAAACGACTAGATACGCTGGGTAAGTGCTGTAATGGATTACCAGGGCTCCAAGGTTATAGCTGAGATAGGAGTTATGGAACCATTGTAGATTTCTGATATAGCAGATATATAATTGTTAAAGAGTACAACAAATGTTAAGGCAAGACAAACATCTCAAGTCATATAAGTTATTATTATTGGAAAAATTCAAAGTCTTACAGCTGCTTCTGGGACATCCCATACTGTGGGATATCCCAGAAACAGTTGTAAGACTTGAAATTTTTCCAATAATAATAACGTATATGACATGAGATGTTTGTCTTGCCTTAATGTCTGTTGTCTTCTTTAACAGTTATATATATATATATATAATATATATATATAAGTAGTTGTATGCTGTCAACTTAATGTGACAGTCCAATGAAGGGAATAATACGACTGCTATTTAGCTCTAGGAAGCAGCACCGCTTCCTGTCGACCTTGACACATTTTCTGTGTCCTTATGTTTACAAGAGGGAGACAAGCACCTCCACTTAGCTAAGCCTCCATCCAGAGACATGTTTCTGAGTCTTTGTTCGTCATCAGTCTTGAGTAGCAATGGCCTGCCTGTTGAAATCTTTATTACGATCACTACAGATCACACATAGATGAGGAAGGCACAGGACAGACAATTATACAAAATAAATGAGATTGTGATTATATACAATTTTTGGTTTTAACAATTATGTACAATTTAAATAAATGAAATTAAAATTAATGAGAACTTGATAAAAAATTTAGAAAACGTAAACTGATCCGTTTTTTGGTTATTATTTTAAAATTACACAGAAATTAAATTGATTTTTCATCCTGATTGAATGGAAAACCTCACAAGGAATCAGTTTGTTGACTTTTCACCCCAAATAGGACTTAACCGAACACAACATTGCTGATTCATAAAATCTATATACTTTAAAGTTGGTTTTCACACCCAACCCAGTTCTGCAGAATCAGTGTCACGACGGGAACGTATGCTTGGGAGTTTGACCAGCAGAGGTGATCAGGTTGCACATGCTGGCCCTTTCGACCCCCCCCCCCATCATCTAACCCCACTTGGCCCATGGGTTTGGAGCCCTTCCAGCAAGGAAAATAGAATGCCCAAAAGGGCTGCCAATCCTCTGTCAGAAGAGGTTATGTTCAGATCACAACTAAGTCTTAACATGAGCCTAAGCTAATCTAGCAAAAGGGGGCTCAGAAGCTTCTGAAAGGCAGCGACTAATCCCAATCTAAACCTAACCCCTCCTAGGGGTACTATCGGCCAAGACTGCATCGAAGATATGCATTGGAGAAGGTTGCCTCGGAGATCTGCATTGAAGATCTACATTGGAGAAGGTTGCACCGAAGGCTTGCATGCTATATATAAATATATATGGTAGAGAATGTGACATATTGTGTATATGTATATATATATATATATATATATATACACACAATATGTCACATTCTCTACCATATATATTTATATATATATATATTTAATAACGAACCATGTAATTCACACTCTGGAAAATTTATTTCTGTAAAATGTTGCAAGTGGGTAAAATTTCTGAGGCTTCTACCTCACCTCACCTTGTTTTTTGGACCCAAAATGAGTTTTGTAGCAGGAATTCATTGAACGAAAAAAAAAATTTTCCAATGATTCCAGGATAGGGGGTCCCCCCTTGCCCTACCCCCCTTTTTTCCAAACCAAAATAAGGGATTTGCAGCATATTAGGATGTCACGGTACTTGATTCCCCACAAAAAATCTGAGTTTTTTTCTTTTTCCTTAGTGAAAATCGTGCGGGTGTTAATCTAATTTACCTTGTTTTTCTTTCTTGCCATTGCTAGACAGGTGACTTAACTCATGTTAGCAAGCTTATGGATATCACTGTTATGGTTGAAAATCGATTTTTACCACTTCTGTGGGTGCCTTGGTGAAAATAAGTTGACAAAAACACAGCCATGATTGTGACCAATGTCCTAAAATTGGAGCGACATGTGTGCTAATTTGTGGACGTGCATAAATTACATTCACATACACACACACATCCTGCCTTTTATAGATAAATAAAAAAAGTGATTTAAAATAAATATATTTTAATTGTGTGAGAAAGGATATATAATCTGGTTATAAAATACAGTGTCTTTCAAAAACATCCTAAATTTGAAGACTACATCTCGTGTTTAAGAAAAAAGAAAGCATTTTACATTTTTATTTTTGATGAATGGTGTCACTTACTCCCCCACACTTCCACTCTGATATGGCAAGAAGAGGACTTAACTCATATTAGCCAAACTTCGAAATTGGTAAAAGTTATGGTTGAAAATCGATTTTTACCGCTTAATCGATTTTCTCAGTAACTATGGGGGCTAGGAAAAAAAAAAACAAACCTCAGCACAATCTATGGACCTGTCTCCACCTGTGTGCTATTTTTCATGTGAATCCTCCAAGCCATTTGGCTGTGAACCTCAAGACAAGAAAGAAAGAATACAAGAATACAATGATCGCCCATGTCTAATTTATATAATAGATTATATTATATTATATATTATATCATATATTCATGTTGTATTGACCAGATTATTGGATGGTGTTATACACTGCTGGTCACAATGTGCTTCCTTGTATTGTATCATTTGAATGATTGCATCCCACTGGTCTGGTGGGCAAGCTAACATCTCTAAATGGAATGCTAATCTGTTGAAGGGTTAGCCATTTTCTGTTGAGTGGACTGGAGTGACTTGAAATGAAGGGTTTTGCTCAAGAACAGAACACATTACTGCTCTGAGAATTGAGACCATGATCTTGTGATCCCAAGTGCAACACTCTGACCACTAGGCCACATGCCCCACCTGTCTCTTTCTCATAAACACAATGGGTGAAAATGCAAAATTATGTAAAAATAATTGTAATATTTTTTGAAAAATTAAAATTCAAAAATGTAGTATTTCATTTAGATATAATGAATCTCTTTACATTACATTCTATAACCTGTGAAATATTTAAGAATATTTAATGTCTAGAACCAAAGTTGAACTGACCAGTCCTCATAAACTGACACCCTCATTGTTTTCCCAACCACAACAATATATATTAGTGATAGCGGTAGTATTAATACCAAGAGGTAATATTTATCCCTACTTGAACATGCATGTTCTATTAGGACAAACTATGTTGTGGTAGGTACCTTGAAGAGAACTCCCATATTGGGGTTTTTGGTGCAAAATGCACTCTTGAATAAACAGGGTGTATTTTGCACCAAAAAGCCAATTTGAGAGTTTCTCTCATAGTAACTACCACAGTATAGTTTGATCTAATAGAACATCCACATTTAAGTGGGGATAAATATTACCAACCACAACACTTGCACTTTTGCTTATCGCTCTATCTGATTTTCATCACTATATCTTCTTGTCAACCTCTCTGGGCCCTGTCACTTAAGTTCTTGATTCAACACTCGTTACCTTATTGTTTCACCCATTTGTTACCATATTTAAGTTACAATCCCTGCCTTTTCTTCAATTAATTTTGAAAGCAATGCAGAATTTAATAAAATAATTTTACCAATTATTAAAATGGTGTCTGGAACAAAATATGAAATTTTTATGGAAAGTTTGTAATTTATGACACTTTAACCCTTTAGTATTTAAACTGGCTATATCCAGCCCAAATATTGTACCAGTTTTATGTTCAAACTGGTCAGATGTGGACTCTCACACCTATCTTACACTATCATTCTAAAATTTAACAGTTACCTCATCAAAATCTCAAAGCTACAAGATAATGCATGATTAATTAAAGACGGTGAATAAATAAGCATTACTTTTGACTGAATAATGTGAATGCTAAAGGGTGAAACAAGAAGTTTGTAGCACAGAACTAAGGGCAGTCTGAGATGTGTTGGCATCAAAAGGGTTAAAACACCTTAGATTTTCATTTAAATTCCTTACTGAACACATCATCATCATCACCAACATTTAACATCTGCTTTCCATCCTGGCATGGGTTGGATGGTTTGACTGAAAACTGTTAAGCTGGGGAGCTGCACCAGGTTCCAATCTGATTTGGCATGGATTCTATAGCTGGATGCCCTTTCCTAATGCCAATTACTCCAAGAGTGTAGTGGGTGCTTTTTACATGCCACCAGCATTGGTACCATTGACATGACACTGGCATTGGCCATGACTACGATCTCACTTTGCTTGACAGAACTTCACAATCATGTATATATCACCAAAGATCTTGGTCACCTGTTACTGCCTCTGTAAGACCCAACGCTTGAACAGTGCTTTTTATGTGCCACCAGCACAGGTGCCAGTCTGATGGCACTGGTCTTAGCTATGACTACAATTTCACTTGGCTTGACAGGTCTTCTTAAGCACAGCATATTGCCCAACGTTTGAAGGGTGTTTTTTACATGCCAGTTGTATGATACCATCATCGGCCATGACTGTGATCTCACTTGGCTTGATGGGTCTTTTCAAGCATGGCACATTGCCAAAAGTCTCAGTTACTTGCCATTGCCTCTGTGAGGCCCAACATTCAAAGGTCATGCTTCACCATCTCGTCCCATGTCTACCTCTTCTACAGGTTCTCTCCACTGTTGGGGTGCAGCACTTTATTGATCTTGTGATTTAAAACCTATAATGTACCTCTTAATTTAAAATCAGTGCATAGGTAGCATGCCCTATAGCATTAATTTTCATTTAGTTAATATTGGGTTTCAGTCATTATAGATACAAGCTAATTAAGTAAATAAACAATTTTAGTTTTAAATACTTGAATTATTACATATTTTCTATAAATCTTCTTTATTGAAGTTACTAAGTCGTATATATACTTTATCATGATTTTAGTGATTAGGCTATTTTATATCCTTTTCTATGGTGTTTCTACCCTACCTGATCATTTAAATACTTTATAATTGCCTCTAGTGGAGGCGCAATGGCCCAGTGGTTAGGGCAGCGGACTCGCGGTCATAGGATCGCGGTTTCGATTCCCAGACCTGGCGTTGTGAGTGTTTATTGAACGAAAACACCTAAAGCTCCACGAGGCTCTGGCAGGGGATGGTGGCGAACCCTGCTGTATTCTATTGCCACAACTTTATCTCACTCTTACTTCCTGTTTCTGTTGTGCCTGTAATTCAAAGGGTCAGCCTTGTCACACTGTGTCACACTGAATATCCCTGAGAACTACGTTAAGGGTACACGTGTCTGTGGAGTGCTCAACCACTTGCACATTAATTTCACGAGCAGGTTGTTCCATTGATCGGATCAACTGGAACCCTCGATGTCGTAAGCGACGGAATGCCAACAACAACAATTGCCTCTAGACAAACCTAAATTTTTGTACCCCTATAAATTCATACTTACCTTATAATATACAATTATGGGTATCTTCGTAACTTAAAATTAAATGGCTTAGATTACAATTTAACTAATTTATAGTAAAGTTTGGTCTCTCACCTCAATGATAAATCTACCTGATGACCCTAAATTTTAACTTTACCCAATAATGGCATATTGTTTTGCTTAAATTATTATACATTTTCTATAGATATTTGCTATTGAAGTTAATAAGGTAGGGATATTTTTTTTTATTGTTTTAGTGATTAGGCTGTCTTTATTCCTTTTCTATGATGCTCTACCCTAACTGATAATTTTATTGTTATTATTATTATTTTATAGTTGCCTTAGATAAATCTAATCCTCGTTCCCCTATTATTTAATTCTTAGCCTATATAAGGTAATACCAGTATCTCAACAACTTAAAATAGTTCAATTTAATTAAATCAGTATACAATTAACATGTTTTTTAACCTCAGTTGGTCCATTATTATATACCAGATAAATCCAATTGATCAATCTTTATAGAAACCATATAATAAATCAATATTTAGATAAGTAATAAGTAAATAAATATTAAACTATTTTCTTTGCAACTTTCTTTTCCTCACTCTGTTGTGGTAAAAATATTTTGGTATATACTCATAATATTCATAGAAATCCTTTTGTTAAAGTTTCATTCTTAATAATCTTCTTGATTACCCTGAATTTTAACTTTGTACAATAAGACAATATTGTTTGAAATGATATTTAGAAATTACTTGATTTATCTCTTTTTTGAATGGCTCTACCCTCCTGATCTTAGTATTTTATAAAGGCCTTTATATAAATAACCCTTCTAAACAAGTACCACTAAGAAACTATAAATATCATGTAAGGAGTAACAATAATAACTTCTTAAACCTATAATATAATCCCTCAGTTTATATATAGAGAGATTAGTGTAAAATATGAATGTTCCATAACTTAAATATTCCTTTAACTGATATTCCTTTAACATCAGTCTTTTATTGATATTAGCTAAATAAGTAAATATATAATTTTTAGTCCAATATATTTTGAATTATTATACTTTTTCTATAAATCATCTCTATTGGTGTTAATAAGCTAAATATACTTTACCATAGCATTAGTAATTAAGCTATTTTATTTCTATGGTATTCTGCCCTAATTGATTATTTTATTTTATTTCTTTATTAATTTATAATTAGCCTTTATTTATTCATAAAATTAAGCTAATCTTTGTATCTCTATAAATTCATACTTAGCTTATATAAAACTATACTAGTATATAAAAAAAAATTATATATTAATTTTATTAATATATAATTAGAATGTTCTTTTAACTCAATACTCCTTTATTAATATCAGTATATACCAATTAATCAATATTCACAGATACCATCTGATGAGTTAGTATTTGATTGTACAATATGTATAAATATTAAACTATTTCTGAATAATTTCTTTTCCTCCCTAAAGTTTGGTATACACTCAAAAGTATCCATAAATTTCTATCCGTTTGTTAATATATTCTTCTTAATAACCCTCTGAATAGCCATAAACTTTAACTGTATACAATATAGCAACATCGTTTTAAAACATTTAACTATAGTACTAGACTTTCCCTGTTCCATTACCAATGGTCCACTAGTGGGCGACTCCCTTAGTTGTCAGCCAGCATCTTGTTTTAAGTTTTCCTTTACCAAACCTTATGATTTATATGACTATACCAACTATGATTTCTATCTGCTCTCTCAGCCCCCTTTACCCCTTTATTCTCTCAGCCTTAGATATACAAGGTTTGATAAACTATTCTATAAATTAAAACTGACCCTATAGAAACAAATAAAATCAGTGACAGGCAGAGTCTTCTCGGCAATTTATTAACTTCTATGTTGTAGTAGAGGCAACATGTTCTTTGTCTATCTCCTTAACTTCTTGGAGATTTTAGGTATAATTATACTAATGTGTCCATCTGTTCTAATTTAATTAAATTCTATGTCTTTGTGCAGCTGAGGATTGCTCTGCATTTTGAATTGATGTAATGATTGCATTGTTCAATTAAATGGAGTTGCATGAAACGATCGTACTGCATTACCTCTGGATATCCTTGTTGCTTATTTTGATTATAAATATATATATATTTGCTTAAATGTATATATATAAATATATATATATACACATATACATATTCATATATATATATGTATAAATATATATATATATAAATATATATATACACATATACATATACACACATACACACACATATATATATATATATATA
>NC_068984.1:54039225-54043444 GCF_001194135.2 Octopus bimaculoides
AGATCTGGCAATTGAAAATTGCGAAAAAAACAAAAAAAAAATGAAAAAAAAAATTGAATGAACAAGTTAATAATGGCAGAGTTTTGTTGTTGTTATTACTATTATTATTCTAGTTTATTATTACTATATTAGTTTATTATTACTATTACTATTATTATTATTATTATTATTATTATTATTATTATTGACCTTTTAACTGGAATAGCTTAAATGTCTCTGTTGATGCATTTATTTTGCAGTTCTATTTTGCTGCATGACATCTGGGATTTAAAGAAAAAAAAAATTATTTATTATTTTTTGTTTGTTTTTTTCTTTTCTTTTCTTTTTTTTTTCGTTGACTTTAGGATTTGATGTTCTTTAATACATCATTGAATTAATGGTCCAATTATTCTATAGCAGATCATTGAATTAATAAGAGTATCATTCACGTAATGATTCAATGACCTCTAATGTACCGTTAATGCAGTCAGTGGTATGTAAATGTTCTTTCTAGTGTATCATTGAATCAGGGAGTCAAATGTACTGTAGTTGTATCATCAGCTCAGGGTTGGGGGGTGGGGGTGCAATGTCCCGTTGAACCTGTAATTCAATGTTCGCTCTGTTAAAAATTACATCAACGATTCAATGGTTTCTATTGAATCACTGAATCAGTGATCTGAATTATTGTCTAGTGCATCAAGGACCTATGATTCCCTAATGTATCAATAAATATCTCTGAGCTGAGTTCCCTCAGTGCATTAGTGTAGCAGTGATCTGATGCCATCTAGTGCATGTTACATTCTGGACATTATATAAGTTGAGGTTAAACTGTATAGTTAAGTATGTTCAACTCACTTTGCTAGGGAATACTTTTGTACATGTCTTGCAAATTGATGCCCTTCTCAGACGGAGCTGAATAATAATAATAAAGAATTCTATTGACTTCATGTCTTTTTTGTCTTTTCTCTTTTTCTCTTTTTTTTTTGTTTTGCTTTCTTCAGTAATTTACATACATGCTCAAATTATATATTATTTAAATTATTTTCCTTTTATACTGCTTAGACACTGCTGGAAGGAGCGTGTTTATAACCATAATCTAAGGTAAATGGAGGAAGTTATCCTTGATGCAGAGACCTGATAGGAATGCATACTTTTATATATATATGTGTGTGAAGGTACATGATGCAGTGCTTAAAACATTGGGCTTCCAATCATGAAGTAGTGAGTTCAATTCCCAAACCAGGCTATGTGTTTTGTTCTTGAGCAAGACACTTTATTTCATGTTGCTCCAGTTCACTTGGCTGTTGAAATGAGTTGCGATGTCACTGGTGCCAAGCTGTATTGTTCTTTGTCTTTCCCTTGGACAACATTGGTAGTATGGAGAGGAGAGTTTGGTATGCATGGATGGCTGCTAGTCTTCCATACACAACCTTGCCCAGACGTGCCTCAGCGGGGGAACTTTCTAGGTGCGATCCTATGGTCATTCATGACTGAAGGGGGTCTTTACCCTTTTTGTGTGTGTGTGTATATATATATATATATATGATAGGATTGCTTCAATATTTCAGGGGTAGTCTGAAGTATCTAAGCAACCAGGGGATAGTTAAATCCGAAGCCACTCCTGGAGATTACTTGTGTGGGTAGCGTCTTTGTTAGAAGGTATCCAGAGGCAGATGATTTATTATTTAAACCGCAGTTTATAATTATAATTAAGTGGAGAATGGAGAAACAAACACAAGAAGCAAGTCAATTGGACTAGTTAGCCATTGATTTAATTATGTGGAGATTATATAATGAGTCATTTACGATCGTTTCGATGTGCCAAATGGTTTGGCAGATCTCTTCAGAATGTTGAGAAGTATGTTAAAGTTCATGGTGTGAGAGATGCAGGAATAACAGTTAGTGGATATAGTAATGCATATAGTGGTATAAGAATAGAGTTAGGTATATATCATCATCATCATCATCGTCGTTTAACATCCGCTTTCAATGCCAGCATGGGTTGGACGATTTGACTGAGGACTGGTGAAACCAGATGGCTACACCAGGCTCCAATCTGATTTGGCAGAGTTTCTACAGCTGGATGCCCTTCCTAACGCCAACCACTCAGAGAGTGTAGTAGGTGCTTTTACGTGCCACCCGCATGAAGGCCAGTCAGGCGGTACTGGCAACAGCCACGCTCAAAATGGTGTATTTTATGTGCCACCTGCACAAGAGCCAGTCCAGGGGCACTGGCAACGATCTCGCTCGAAAGTCCTTACACATGCTGCGGGCACAAGTTCCAGAAAGGCGATGCTGGGCACAGGTGCCATTACAATTTCGCTTTCGCTTGCCCCAATAAGTCTTCGCAAGCTGAGTTTCATGTCCAATGAGGGAGACGACGTTGGCATGGGTGCCAGATGTCGAATTTAGTTCGAATTCACTTGCCTCAAAAGGTCTTCGCAAGTGGAGTTTAGTGTCCAATGAAGGGAGGAAGGTACGCATAAGTGGACTGGCTGAGGCCTTAGATTTAGGTCTCACTTGGCTTGCCGGGCCTTCTCACGCACAGCACATTTCCAATTGGCAGAGTTTCTACAGCTTATGTGCCACCCGCACAAGAGCCAGACCAGGGGCACTGGCAATGATCTCTCTCGAAAGTCCTTACACATGCCGCCGGCACAAGTGCCAGAAAGGCGACGCTGGACACAGGTGCATTCACGATTTCGCTTTCCCCAATAAGTCTTCGCAAGCTGAGTTTCGTGTCCAATGAAGGAGACAACGTTGGCATGGGGGCCAGTCGTCGAATTTAACTCGATTTCGATTTCACTTGCCTCAACAGGTCTTCGCACGTGGAGTTTAGTGTCCAATTTACTCAATTTCGATTTCACTTGAGACGACGTTGGCATAGGTGCCAGTCGTCGAATTTAACTCGATAATAGGCACAGGTATGTGTATGGTACTAAGTTTACTTCTTAACCTCATGGTTCTGAGTTCAGTTCCACTCTGTGGCACCTTCGGTCAACCAATACCTTGTGAGTTGATACTGTAGATGGAAACTGAAAAGAAGCATATTGTATATATATTTATGTATGTATGCGTGTGTGTCTTTGTGTTTGTCCCTCACCACTGCTTGACAAATGGTTTTAGTTTGTTTATGTCCCCATAACTTAGCAGTTTGGCCAAAGAGACTGATAGAATAAGTATCAGGTTTTAAGAAATAAGTACTGAGGTTGATTCATTTGACTAAAACCTTTCAAGCCAGTGATCTAGTATGGCGACAGTCCAATGGTTGAAGTAAGTACAAGGTAAAACACACACACACATGCACACACACACACACACACACATATCTCTTTTACTCTTTTACTTGTTTCAGTCATTTGACTGCGACCATGCTGGAGCACCGCCTTTAGTCGAGCAAATCGACCCCAGGACTTATTCTTTGTAAGCCTAGTACTTATTCTATCGATCTCTTTTGCCGAACCGCTAAGTTACGGGGACATAAACACACCAGCATCGGTTGTCAAGCGATATTGGGGGGGACAAACATGCACACATATATATACATATATATATATATATATATATATATATATATATATATATATATATATACAACAAGCTTCTTTCAGTTTCCGTCTACCAAATCCACTCACAAGTCTTTGGTCGGCCCGAGGCTATAGTAGAAGACACTTGCCCAAGGTACCATGCAGTGGGACTGAACCTGGAATCATGTGGTTGGTAAGCAAGCTACTTACCACACAGCCACTTCTGTGTCTATATATATATCATCATCATCATCATCGTCGTTTAATGTCCGCTTTCCATGCTAGCATGGGTTGGACGATTTGACTGAGGACTGGTGAAACCAGATGGCTACACCAGACTCCAATCTGATTTGGCAGAGTTTCTACAGCTGGATGCCCTTCCTAACGCCAACCACTCAGAGTGTAATGGGTGCATTTTATGGTACTGACAACGGCCACGCTCAAAATGGTGTATTTTATGTGCCACTCGCACAAGAGCTAGTCCAGGGGCACTGGCAACGATCTCTCTCGAAAGTCCTTACACATGCCATGGGCACAAATGCCAGAAAGGCGACGCTGGGCACAGGTGCCTTCACGATTTCGCTTTCCCCAATAAGTCTTCGCAAGCTGAGTTTCGTGTCCAATGAAGGAGACAACGTTGGCATGGGTGCCAGTCGTCGAATTTAACTCGATTTCGATTTCACTTGCCTCAACAGGTCTTCGCAAGTGGAGTT
>NC_068984.1:54044195-54056397 GCF_001194135.2 Octopus bimaculoides
CAATGTACGAAGGTCTTGCCTCACCACCTCAGCCCAGGTCTTCCTGGGCCTACCTCTTCCACGGGTTCCCTCAACTGTTAGGGTGTGGCACTTTTTCACGCAGCTATCCTCCTCCATTCTCACCACATGTCCATACCAGCGCAATCGTCTCTCTTGCACGCCACAACTGATGCTTCTAATGTTCAGCTTTTCTCTCAAGATACTTACACTCTGACGGGTATTCACATTGACATTACACATCCAACGGAGCATACTGGCTTCATTCCTTGCGAGCTTACGTATGTCCTCAGCAGTTACAGCCCATGTTTCACTGCCATGTAGCATGGTTGTTCGTACGCATGCGTCATACAGTCTGCCTGTAAATGTATGTATATATGTATTATGCATATATCCATACATATATATCTGTATATATATGTGGGGTCGATGTATGTATATGTATTCATATGGTGGCTATCTTTCCTGATGCCCTAAAACAACAATACAAGCTGTATCAATCTAGTGTAGATCAGTGGTTATCAACCAGGGTCCGTATAAGATTGTGTTGTTAAAATTTATGTGCAATAAACTGGTAATATTTTTACAATACACAAAATATTATAACAATTTTTTTCATAGAATTCATAACTATTTAATTACAAAAATATAATAGGATTTTTTTTTTAACTCTTTAGCGTTCACATTATTCAGGTTTGAGATTTTGAATAGGTAACTGTTAAGTTTTAAGAATGATTTGGGATTGGTGTGAGAAATTAAACGTGGTCAGTATGAATATAAAACAAGTAGAATATTATGGCCTGACATGGCTGGTTTAAATGCTGAAGAGTTAACCCATTACCTCCCATAATTCTATTAACTGGAATTTTTTTTATGAAACTTTGATTTCTAGCATAAAACAGCCTTAGAAACATGCTGGAATGATCAAAATAACATTTCAAATTCCATTTTAAATAGAAATAAGCAAGATATTGGGTGAGAAATTAGCAAACCTCATTTGAATATCAGAGAAATATACCTAGTAGATATAGCAAAAAGGTTAGATATGTGTAAATATTGACAGATAATTACGAAATTTGAAATTTTTAAGTGATCTCATATGAGATCACTGGTAGGTAATGGGTTAAACATCGAATGGCTATGAGGGTCTAACTGGAGTTAAAAAGGAACCAAATGTGTTCATGGGTAGTAAATGGTTGAGAACCACTGGTTTAGATCAACATATACTTGTTTTTCAAAAGAACATTGAAAAAGGACAATGCAGGAGTGTAAACAAAAGAAGGCCAACAGCCAGACTTTTGCCTGGTTCTATAACGACTTTAACCCTTTAGCATTCAGATTACTCTGTCAAAATGTAATTCTTATTTATTCATATTGTTTTGAATTAATCATGAATTATCTTGTAGCTATGAGATTTTGATGAGGCAACTGCTAATTTCTTAGAATGACATTGTAGGGTAGGTGTGAGAAACCAGATCTGACCAGTTTGGATATAAAACAGGCTGAGTATTTTGGCCAGATATGGCTGGTTTAAATACTAAAAGATGGATTTGAAGAAAGTACTTTCTTAGTATATTACTAAACCATATTGCAATACCATTGCAGTACCCTGACATCATGGGATAATCTAATTTGATGAATGATGTTCCAAATACCAACAATACTCCTGCTATTATCTAAACCAACACAACCAACACTACTACCAATCTGCCAAATTTTGAATTAGCAGTGGTGCCCCAGCATGGCCGCAGCTCTCGAGCTGAAAGTAGTAAAGAAAAAAAACCCAGCTGGAAACAATAGTCATTATGGTAGCAATGTCTGTTGCTACATATGTTGCATGTCAGCACAATGGTGTGTATATGTGTGATTAGGTATAATGTGGAGATTTTACGCCCCAAGTTTGAGGCACAAGGGGTGTATTATACATGAAGTTGATAACCCTTAAACTAGCTGTAATTCTTTCTGCCTCACTTCATCTTTATCTTATTTCTGTCATTACAGCCATTGGAATAAGACAACCATTTTTTGCTCTCACAAATCACTTTTTTCCTGGTACTATTTTTTATACTACCTATTTGTTTTGAATGATTTTGTTGATCTTTGCCACTGCTGGATTTACCTACAAGATTCACCTGCAAGTGGAATGGAGGGTTATTGTGCAAAAAGGAACCATAAAAGGATTACATTGGATATTTAACTTGATATTTAAAAAAAAGTTTGATGTGAGTAAAACACCAGTAACATGGCTAAAGCCTTCACACATATAACATCTACAGTAAGGATAGTGTGTGACAATAGAGAGTAAGGTTGCTCAAAAAGTTACTCCATTAACTACTTCAACTATTTTTTCATAGATATCCCATAATGCTTAAGATGGAACTGCTTATGTGTATGGATCAATGGTCATTCTTGATGTAATGTACCAATAATTTATGTTGTGTTTAATATACTTGTATTTGTCTATTCTGTTCATGCACATGTCATTGGTCATTCTGATTTATTTCTCTTAGCTAATGAGCTAGCGATTTCAGATAGATTGCTTTTATAACATTTGTTATTCATTTCACCTCTCAGAACTGTGAGTTCAAGTACTACTGAAATCAACTTTGCTTCCATCCTTTTGGGTATATGAATAAAGAACTAGTGTCAACTTTTTCCTCCTGTATTCTCTCTCTCTCTCTCTCTCTCTCTCTCTCTCTCTCTCTCTCTCTCTCTCTCTATTACAGAAAGAAAATTAGTTGATGAGGTTTCTATCACCATTATGTATTTTTTATCGTATACAGAGCCATGCAGTTGCGGTTTTAAGAATCTAGAAAGGAAACTTGCCGCTAAGCCTGCTAGAAATAGCGGCCAAATTCCAGCAAAATAGGAAAATACGAATTGACACATTAAATAATGTAGTTCTATATAACTCGCACAGATGAGAGGGTCAAGACCGGAAAACCTTTAAGGCAAAGTGTTAGTCTTAGAGAGTTAGACAACGATATCCAGTAGCTGTGAAATCTCTCTCCTTCACTCGGTGATATTTTCCTATTTCGAGCGAGACATTCAAGGGAGACAACTTCCATCTTACTTATTGGTAACAATCCTTTCCATTATGAGGCCTGAAATTGTGATGGATGGGACTAGTCAATTATATTGACCCCAGTGTTCAACTGCTATTTATTTTATCGACTGCAAAAGGATGAAAGGCAAAGTCGACCTCGGCAGAATTTTAAACCAGAACATGAAGACAGCGCCGGCATGCTAACGATTCAAATAATATAAAGTTGGTAGTTGTTCCCCTTGAAGGATAAAGTTGTCTTCCTTAGATGCCATATGGATGCAATTTTAATTTGTTAATTTTTTGGCCGACTATACTCTTTACTCTCTCATTTTACTCTTTTACTTGTTTCAGTCATTTTGACTGTGGCCATGTTGGAGCAACGCCTTTAGTCGACCCAATCGACCCCAGGACTTATTCTTTGTTAGCCTAGTACTTATTCTATCGGTGTCTTTTTCCGAACCGCTAAATTATGGGGACGTAAACACACTAGCGTCGATTGTCAAGCGATGTTGGGGGTGGGGACAAACACAGACACACAAATACACATACATGCATACATACACACACACACACACACACACACACACACACACATATATATATATATATATATATATATATATATATATATATATTTATATATATATATATATATATACACACACACACACATATATACGACGGGCTTCTTTCAGTTTGTCTACCAAATCCACTCACAAGGCTTTGGTCGGCCTGAGGCTATAGTAGAAGACACTTGCCCAAGGTGCCACGCAGTATGACTGAACCCGGAACCATATGGTTGGTAAGCAAGCTACTTACCGCACAGCCACTCCTACGCCTATCGATTAGTTTTTATTTATTCATTAATAAAACCCTTTATATTTTTAGTCTTCCTTGACCTGACAACACTTCATTCCAAATTTTTAGTCAGAATATCTATCCGTCCGTCTGTCATTTGAGTGAGTGTGTATGGATATGAATTTATAAGTGTGTGTATGCGTGCAAGTCTGTGTTCAGGATCGTGTTGAGACTATACTGGCATTGTGTCAAAAAGCATAACAGTTACGCAATAAATATCAATAAATTAATTTCTGAACTTTCTGCATGGCCGCATCTCTGAGCTGAAACTGTTGTAAAAAAAAAAGTTTTGGGAACAATATGATTGAATAAAATCCTTGAAGGAAATGCCCGAACAGAGCCGTAGTTGACTGACTGATAAACACAGCCTAAAAGTGTTCTATTCATTTGCCAAAAACCCCTTATGTCACACCTCCACCCATACGCCCACCTCTTCAGGATACGTGATTACGAAACTCAACAGGAGTAATTGCTTAAGCATTATAAAAGTATCCAAAAACGTACAATCTTAGTAAATCCTTTCACTTCACTCACACCACGAAGCACAATTTGTATCGTAATTCATATCCAATGTTATAAAAACGATGGCCAGACTCCTCGCAGTAAGAATACAGTGAACGACTAATATGAACATATACTACAGTGTAACTACAACTACAAGAAGAACAGACATCAGTGATGCAGTACAGAAAAGAAAAAAGAAGACATTCGAGATCTAACGAAAGTAATCTAACGAAAGTCTACTGGCTAAAACCAATCTGTTCCTCGTTGCTGATATCACAGCACAGAGATTACCAACAGGGCTGCATTTAAACACTACAAGCATAATACAAGGCCATTGAGCCATCACAAAATAGCCACCTTAGCTACTTTAGCCCTGAATTCAAAAGTAAAATTCCAAGTTGAAGGGCTGTTAACACCGATTGTCTTCTGTGTTACCAAGTGAAAAAGATAACTGTCTTATTGCTATCTGCTTTCTTCGTCGCCGACGAAGCAGAGACGGCGCTATCTAAGGAGATTTGTTCTGTTAAATGCATAATGTGTCACAATAGTGGCGTTCAAAATCAGGTTTTTGTCTCATATTCCGAGCAACCTTATGCCATAAGCTCTCGCCAAATCGAAGCGGCTGAGGAGATTTAGAAAGCCGAATTAGTCGGTAACGTTATCGTGATTTCGAACCGAACCATTTATTAAATTCACAGAACTTGATTGGTTTCATTCCATTGCTCATACAGGAATATTGATGAGAATATACAAATTGAACAGATAATCTATATCGCTTAACATTTAATCAACGCCATTCTATTACATAATTATCATGTCTGACAATTAGACCCGTGGAAATCAGGAGCCTAACATTACTATGGTCTTAGGTTCAATGTTCTACATAGAAAGCTAACAATGCGTTGTTTCTTTCAGTCGTCTTGTCTTCAAATGTTATTCCTTATTTATTATCGTGACTTTGGTCCACTAGAGTTCATGACTTCTCTTCCTACTACAAAGGATCAGCCATATCTGATTTTTAGGCAGAATAATTAGACAAAATAACAGGCAAAAAATTTACTTTAGCATTAATTTTAAAGGCAGTCGGTCTTATCTTTATATCCACTGCTACAAATACACCACTACCACTTTGCTTGGCAAGCATATCGGGAGCCCTCCTACCTCTCGTTTGGTGACCACCTCATCCCATCTGCCTCTGGAGTCCAACAGGGTGATCCACTTCGTCCAGCCCTATTCGCGTTGGGTATTCATGATGTCACCAAGATGGAAGCCGACCTACCCCTAAATGTCTGGTACCTCGATGACGCTTGTTTGGGAGGCCTTCCTGACAAGGTGCTTTCAACTCCGAGGACGATGATCGCGGAACTTGGTCGTAGAGGTCTTAGCGTTAACAGCTCCAAATGCGAGCCCTGGCTCTTCAACTACCCAGCTTCGCACGAGCAAACTACTAAACTATTTGTTGACTTCCCATCCCCCAATCACGATTCCTCCTTCATCTACGTGGTGCTCCCTTGGAGCCCCAATTACTGACCTAGCTTTCAAGTCCATCTTTAGATCTAAATTGGCTAATCGCGAACAACTTTTAAAAAACTTTGAAGTAATTGAGCGCCACCAAACCTTTTTTATACTTAGGAATTACTTGTCAATTCCTAAGCTATTGTATTTTTTGAGAGTTAGTCCCTCTTACAGATTCCTGTCGTCCCTCCAATACTTTGACGACCTAATCTTCAGGTAACTCGAATGCTTGGTCAATGTCAAACTCTTCCCCAGACTCCCACGACCAAACTGCTTGATCCAAACGGTTTACGGGTCTAGGTCTGCGCAAGTGCTCGTATTTATCTCTTCCCTGTTTTCTTTTCTCCATCCAGGCTTGCTCCCCTTTGGTAGGCAACATCCTCTACTCTCCAACATGGACTAATTCCGTGTTGGATATGGATGAAGCTCTATAACAGTGGAGAGAGCTGGGTTTGTCAGTTCCGATTACAGTGGAGGATAGAAGGAAACAGAGAGTATGGGACAATCTGCCTTCAGGTGCCACTTTTAACTCTCTCCTTGATCAATCTGATCAATTTTCAAGGTGTCGCCTACTTCCAGCTAGTGCAAAATTCTCAGGGAACTGGATTGATGCCCTGCGTGTGGCCAACATTGGAGGATTACTCAGTCTAGATGAACTCCACATCTCCATCGCACTCAGAGTGGGAGCTGACGTCTTTAGGGGACTGAGATGCCGCTGTGGTAGGCCTTTCGACCCCACAGGTCTTCACGGTCTGTTTTACCGCCTAAATGCTGGTCGCTTCGCTCGTCACACCGAGCTAAACCTAATCATTAAGCGGGCGCTGGCTCGGATTAATATCCCCTCAGTTCTGGAGCCGTCGGGGTTATCCAAAAGTGATGGAAAGAGTCCAGATTGTCTTACCCTATGTCCCTGGGTTAGAGGTAGGTGCCTCATTTGGGATGCCACAGTCTGCGACCCTTTTTGCTCCCTTCCACATTCTGAATGTTGCAGTTGATGGGAGAGTCACTGCTTCCGTAGCCGAACGGAAAAAACCCCTGAAGTATCGGGACCTGACAGTGAACTATCCCTTCTAACCTGTGGCTTTTGAGATGCTCGGAGGGACTGGGCCACTAACTGCGAAGTTCTTGTCAGCATTGGCAGCTCACCTCACCGAGGTGTCAAGTGATGCCCATGAGGGCGCTTGGCTTTCCCAACGACTTAGCCTCGCCATCGACCGTAGTAATGCTGCGAGCATGCTGGCTTGCTTCAGTAGGTTCCGTTAAACCTCGTGGTGTGCAACCAGTTGCTATGATAAAAAAAATTCTCTAGAAATGGTTTCAAATGGTTTTACAGAAAGATTTGGAAGAATTAGATGAAAGTTCACCGGTAATTTTCTTTCATATAAATAAATGTTTATATGTCCGTAATGACAATTTCTTTCGATCAACTCTTTTAGTTTACCGCCAAAAGTATCTGCATAATGCAGGCCTTCCGTGAGCTTCCTATTATTAAACCAAGATGTTTAAAAAAAAAAAAAATTAGCACGGTAAAGACAATGGACACCAACTGTCCTGAGAAAATAATTTCCAAGCTTCACATAAAATGTATTTCATAAAGAAGTGTACTCCGGCTATAGGACAGATGAACTCGTCGTCTATGTAATATATAAACACATTATAAAATACATTAAGCATTGTACAATATACGTTATACATAATTTACACTACAAAAAGCAATCAAAATAAACTAAAAAAAACTACTGAACAACAATCCATAAAACTGCATGCTGCTGAACAAACATCAGATAATCAATGTTATCTATAAGTTTATATATGAATATGAATGTTGTAAAATAGCTACATTAGTCAAATAGGTACAGCACTCTTGCCAGTTCAGTCAGCCTACATTTGAAAAAAAAAAAAGTGTGATTGCAATGCATTTCATCAAACAGCAATTAGAGGGAGGGAGTCTCTATATGATCGTTCGATATGCTAGAAACTGCACCCTTCCTTAAATCACACCTTACTGTACTCAGAAATTTATAGATTGGATATGGTAGGTTTGATTGTACAATATTTGGGAAAATTCTGATACTCACGGCTTAAGTAACTTTGATCATAAGTCTACTGTTAGAACTGATTAAGATTAAAGAACAACATTATAAACACAAGGCTTGACATTTTGGGGGAGGAGGATGGTCGATTAAATCCATTCCAGTGCTTAACAGGTACTTATTTTATAGACCCTGAAAGAAAGGCAAAATCGCCCTCGGTGGCATTCGAACTCAGAACGTAAAATTGGAAGAATTGCCGCTAAGCATTTTGACTGACATGTTAATGATTCTGCCAGCTCCTGCCCGGGAAACAATATATATAAGAAGAACACAACGCAAAAACTGACACAGAGTTAACACACCTTAGTAACAGATCTCTAACACGCCTCAGTAACAAGGCTTCTCCCAACCTGATCTATGAAATGATAAGACATCAATCAATAAACTGGTTCGTAGCTGAAACACAAGTACATTATTATAACAATTTGAAAATAGGCTCTCTTTACCAAGTTTGGGAATGAAATTGGAAAAGGCAAATACTGAAGAGTCACAAGTCGTTTTATTGAATCACACATTTGGATGATGTACCAGAAATCGATGTTTTATTAACTACGTATTCCTTTACTTCTTTTTATTGGCTTTAGTAACGGGACTACAACCGTCTTTGGGCATCGTCTTCAAGGGTTAATCCTCAGTTATGTGGATCCTATTACTTATTTCCCACCGAAGCAATCATTAAACATAAAGTGATACAGCATAAAAAAACAACGCTAGTTTTAGATTAGTGTGAACATAAGCACGGGCACAGCCATACACGTGCTCATACATATACCAAATATTAGTTTCAAATTTTGGCACAAGGCCAGCAATTTTGAGGGAGGGAATAAGTCGATTTCACCGACCCAGTGCTCAACTGGTTCTCATTTTATCGACCCCGGACGGAAGAAAGGTAAAGTCAACCTCGGCGGAATTTGAACTCAGAACGTAAGGACAAACGAAATGCCGCTAAGCATTTTGCTCAGCAGGCTAACGATTTTGCCAACGTGCTGCCTTAATATATACCATATATTAATTTAAAACAACTGACTTGTTCTCTCGACTTCCTTCTACTTGTACTGCGCATATGCAGGAGTTGAAATGACTCCAGACACAATCCTTTATTCGAAATTCCAAAATTCGAAAATTTCTTGAATGCCGACATGATATGTCCCAAATGTCGGCAGTCGTCACAGTAAGACCTTCACTCATTACTCATTGTATGGTGTGAAAATATTGTCGAAAAGGTCAGGATATAGTAAAAAATAAGAGTTTATCTGTTACATAGGAAGTTAAGTTTGTTCACAAACTTGGCAATACTGTGAGTGTGAGGCATTTGAATAAGGAGTTTGATGCTGGAACAACGACTATTTACGATCTGAAGAAACAGGACAAACTGTTAAAGTTCTATACTGAAAGTGTTGAAGAAAAGTTAATGATAAATTAAAACAAAACCATTACTTAGAATGAAAATGAAAATCTCGATTGTGTACTGATGGAGTGGAGTCGTCAGCGTCAGAGTGAACGCATGTCGCTGATTATGAAGCAAGCAAAAATTGTCATGACGAACTGAATATTTACTTGTATATTACTTGTACATAGTGGAAGCGCAATAGCCCAGTGGTTAGGGCAGCGGACTCGTGGTCATAGGATCGCAGTTTCGATTCCCAGACCGGGCGTTGTGAATGTTTATTGAGCGAAAACACCTAAAGCTCCACGAGGCTCCGGCAGGGGATGGTGGAGAACCCTGCTGTACTCTTTCACCACCACTTTCTCTCGCTCTTACTTCCTGTTTCTGTTGTGCCTGTAATTCAAAGGGCCAGCCTTGTCACGCTGAATATCCCCGAGAACTACGTTAAGGGTACACGTGTCTGGGGAGTACTCAGCCACTCGCACGTTAATTTCACGAGCAGATCAACTGGAACCCTCGACGTCGTAAGCGACGGAGTGCCAACAACTTGTACATACAAGGTGCATTCAAAAATTCTCCGACGTTATTTTTTTCCGCCAAAACTAATGCCACGTGCGCAACTGACATAGCCTACCGGCGCGAAAATTTTCACGCATGTGCAGGAAGGGTGGCGTCACCTCCCACCCAAAGGATTTTTGCTTACGCGGTGTTAGTTTTGGCGGAAAAAAATAAAGTCAAATACTTTTTGAAAGCAACTCGTATTTACTTGTACATTACTTGTACATATTTACCTATCAAAAATTTATTTAAAACTACCTTTAAATTATAATTTATATTATGAAATGTAAATGGATATTGTGTTTAAAATTGGGTCCCATCCCTAAGTTGTCCCATTTTATAGCTGCAAATATAAAAATACTCACACTTCCGACAAAAACCAAAAGACAAACCAAAACAACAACAACAACAAAAAAGGAAAAACGAAACCTGCAACAATTCATTCTCAGGAATTTCGGATAAGAGATTCTCTCAACTGTACTACGAAATATGCTATTGTATGATCCTTTTCCATATCCTTGTACAACTTATATAAGGTGTCTTATGCTGCTTTACACCCCTCCTTTTCCCTTCTCTTCTCTTATCTTTCTTTTTTGTTTTTTCCTGTTTCTTTGTACTTGTACAAGCATGTTATAAATGTTAAGTAATAGCGTTAATTAAAAAAACATGTAATGACTTAACTAGAGAAAGAAGAACGGTCTCCGTCCGATGAGCTTCCACACGTTTCGGACCATCAAATTTCACTCACAATGATCTGGTCGATCCGAAAGTATGACAGATGACACCTACTCAAAGAACTGTGCATTTGCGAGCTTCTTTTGTATTTCACTTTGATGGGACATCATACTTGTTCTACAATGTTCACCTCACCAAACATAAAAAAAAACAAAAATAACAACTTTATCACTTTATTCACAAACACACTCTATTTCTTAGCCGTCCATTGCATAAAATTCAATGATTCGTTGACATAGTAGAGTATTACAGTTAGTTTTTCTCATAATCGGGTATTATGTAAAACTGGTTTGATAGCACACACACACACACACACACACACACACACACACACACACATATACACGCAAGCACGCAGGCAAACGCGCGCGCAGGCAAACGCGCGCGCAGGCAAACGCGCGCGCAGGCAAGCGCACACAACGTTGAATCAAAATATTAACGAAACGCTTGACACATCTAAACTAAAGTATAATATTTTTCGATCACAATGGACATTATTTCTGTTTTGCTCCACTCTTTGTAATATATTTACAATCTATCGTTTTGTATGTATTTGTTTTGACCTATATACATACGCCTGATATAAGGATAGTAGATGTGTTTGTTACCTTTAACTTTCTTATTTATGAAAACTAGGTTGCTTTATAAGTAGCAATGGCCGCTATTGTCACGACTATTTTTCTTACACTATTGTAACAAATGCTCTAGAGAAAGAAGTAAGCCTATACCCTCGATGTGTTTTCGATTCTTGCTTGTGGCAATTTCACTTTGCACACAAGACTATTTCAGTCTAATTCCATTTTCTTATACTTATTTATATTGATTTTTTACAGGCTCAAGGCTTCAAATTTGAGGAAAGAGTATATAATCGACTCTGCTTATTTTATTGACTTCAGTTTACCTTGACGAGATTCGAACGCAGAATGTAAATACACGTAGGTAAAAGCCGCAAGAAATTTAGCTACGCCTCAACTGTTTTCGATAATTACAGCCCAAGTAATGGCGGTGGACTTGCAGAAACGCTTGGCGGTATTTACTTCAGTCCTTTACATTCTGAATTCAAATCAATATCACAAATCAAGAGAACGTGTTATAACAGTTCAAATTCTGTGAGAGTCAAGTCAACCTTACCTTTTATTTGTAGTTAGTGTAATGATATTAAAATATGACAAAGGTTTCTTCTCAGGTACAAGTCCACACAGACGGAGGGGATATAACAGATTTATTATTCGTAATTCAAAAACGATGAATGTATGAAAAGTAAACTTAACATACAGCCAGGTTGTTGAAAAATTCCTGGCTTCAAGGGTGTCGCGAATGGCCTGGTTGGTGGCCCAAACTTCCGAGTTCTTTTACAGGGCTTAGAAAACTGAAATATTGCTGCAATAAGTGAGTAAATCTGAGTGGCAAATATGTTGAATAAAAAAATTAACTAATCTTCCTGCATTTTCTTTTACACAAAGCCAGGAAATTTTCAGCACGCCCTTGTATGTATATATATATATATAT
>NC_068984.1:54057485-54059460 GCF_001194135.2 Octopus bimaculoides
TATATATATATATATATGTGTGTGTGTTGGCCAGAGGCTATAATAGAAGACACTTGCTCGAAGTACACGGAACCATGTGGCTGGGAACCACACAGCCACCTCACCTTCCTATGTATATTGTAGGATTGGATCATGAAGTACATGTAAAGCTATAAATGATATCACATAAATGTCGGGCTGAAAAACCTATAGCTTTATAGGTACTTCGTGATCCAATTCTAAAAATGAATTATTCTACATTGCCTCGAAAGTTTATAAATTCTTATGATATTAGCAATATATATATATATATATGTAGCGTGTCTGTATTAACTTTAGTTAAAACATGCATTTTTGGACTTCAAGGTAGGCTCAGGCGACACTGTCAGTTTACAGCTCTATTCAGTCTGTGATTGGCTGAATTAACTAGCTCCCACGGACAGGCGTTCTCTGTTACGTCCGATTGTCTCTTACATAATGGTTCAATTGAGTTCCTTGATTTCCTCTGTCTTATTGATTACTGTTGAACTGCTGTCTTTGTGTGGAACAAGTGTGTTCTGCCGGCTTGCAGCAGTATTGTCCGACGTTTTCCCTCTTGTTTGATGAGAGAACGTCGTAGGTGCGTGCCTTCGTAATGGAATACGAAGGTTTGAGTTCTTCTTCCGACTTAACGTCGTTTGAGGAAGAGCTGGTTAAAAGTCTGAAGAGAGTAGACGAAGTAATGGAGGTGAAGAATTATGCAGAGGCGGTGCAAGAGAAAAGCAAAGACGTGTGTCTGGAGGAGTTGAGTAGATTCAAAGAAATGATTAAAAGGGAGGGGAACGACGTAAAAGTGTCTCCCACCACCACAAAGAAGTTTTAAAAGAAAAATAGCAAAAACCATTATTTACCTGACGTATTCAGCAATAACCAGGAAAATTGAAATCATGTCGACCGCTCAAGTCGACAAGGCATTAAAACCAATCTGGCAAGGGATTTCTTACCTTGCTAGAGGAAGAAAGTTTGGAATGGTGGAGGTGCAGTTCCAGGAGGTGGCTACTGCCAGGTTGCACTCGGCAACACCCTTAAAAATGAACGAAGTGGTGCTTCTACCCATATACCTTGGGATATGATAATCCAAGCGTATATTGTTGTTAAATGCTCGAAACACGAGAGTAGAAAACAGCAAGCAACTGATGAAGGATCGTTCTTTATGTCGTTTGTCTTGTTTTCCATTTGTGTCTTTCGTTGTTCGAAAAAATAGTTCATATTCCATGTACTCGTACTTCATATTTTTTTGTTGTACATGTTTCATGACATCCTGTGCCCACATATGCGTATACATATATATATATACGTATTGATGTATATATATATTGATGTATATATATATATATATATATTTATTATTTATATTATTATATGATCGAACGCCACGCATCCTCTTCCAAGTAAGTTTTATCTTAATAATTCTGATGCGCACTCTATACGATCTTTTTACTCTTTCGTTTTTCTCTATGTCACTCTCTTATTCTTTTACCCCCTCTTCTCCCACCATTCTATCCTGTTACTCTGTCACACTCTCTCCCTCACTCCTCCTCCCTTACTCACGTGCTCCCACGTGACCATCGGCTATCTTTCTTTCTTCTCCTAACTTGTGTGTCTTTCTTTCTCTCCGTTGTAGCTGGAACAAGGAAGACGTGTTCTTGTCTGTCTCCTGTCCAAGTTTGATTTACGCGTTCTTCACCACAGCCTCGTTTAGGCTTAGCAGCCCTTCCTGTTTGTTTTCACTGTTCTGTTTGTGTTACCAATTTTGACCCTCCGCAAAATCCCAAATTTAATTTAATTTGCTTTGCGAAAGCAACTGTTTTATCGAAAGCGTATATTGCTGTTAAATGTTCGAAATACGAGAGTAGAAAAACAGCCAACAACTGATGAAAGGTCGTTCTTTATGTTGTTTGTTTTGTTTTCCATTTGTGTCTTTCGTTGTTCGAAAAAATAGTTCATATTCCATGTA
>NC_068984.1:54060136-54066083 GCF_001194135.2 Octopus bimaculoides
GTATAATTTCCTGGGAGAGAAATAATTTTGCGGCTGAGGATAGCTTTACATTGTAAATTATACACATATTATATTATACATATAAAGCTTGAAACACGTGTACCGCGTAATCCTTTGTAGTTTTGTTGTTATTTTTTGGATTTACAATTTATTCTTTCACCGCAACCACTAGCTGGAATATACAGGTGCTTACAATTGTCAAGTATTACCTCTAAATTTCAATTTACCTATATATATATATATATATATGTATATATTTAATTTACAGTTACTTTATAGGTAAAACCAACATAAAAAGTTCTCGATCCAGTGAGAAATAAATATCATTTTGGTATACAGAGAATTTTAAAAAGAGCTACTAATAGTTTAATGTCGTAGAGACAAAAGGACGCAGATCTTGGTTTTCTTTTCTTTCTTCTCGTTCTACGTTTTCTTCTCTTTTTTTATTTTATTTATTTTTTATTTTTGTCATATTTTCTCTTGTCATGGTTTCTCTTGTCATGTCAGTGTCATGGTTTTCAAATAGTTCAAATGCTATGTACGGAACCTGAATGATTGTTCGGAGATAGATGGCATCTTGCATATATCTACCAAATTATTGTGTTTTTTTTTAAATCCTGTGTGTATTAAAGGATACGTTTGTGTGTGCTGCACTCACAATCACGAGATCGTAGTTTCAATTCCTAAACCGCGTCCTGTGTTGTATTCTTGGGCAAAACACCTCATCTCACGCTGCTCTGCGATCACTTCGACATTTGACGTGTAGTATATCGTGCATCTGTTTGGCAACGTCGATTTGATGGAGGGAGTGAGCACATGCCGTTAATCACTATAAACAAATAATTTGTGTAGGCCGTTCGGAAAAAAACTGAATGCTTGTACATCGTCTTCAACGGGAGAGTCTATCACACACACACACACACACGAGGGTCGTGTGAAATGTTCATAGCCTGACTAAAATGCTATTATGGAATGTGACCAAATAAGGCTTATTTTTCAACATAGTGCCCCTTGAGGTCCATGCACTTCTTCCATCGGTGTTGCAATGCTTCGACACCATTGCTGAAGAAGCTTTTGTTCTATTGTTCAAAAGTCATCACCAGCAGATATGACGTCATCATCACTGCGATACTGGTTCCAAGCCAAATGTTTTTTCACGTTGTGGAACAGATCATAATCAGATAGGTCAAATCAGGAGAATATCCTATTCTCTTGATTAACCAGTTCAAAGCCATAGTTACGCACAGCAGCCAGTGAAACCAAGGAGTTGTGTGCTGGAGCATTGTCCCGATGAAACAAGGCCCCCCCTTCGTCATTTTTTCCTGGGTCTTTGGTCTTGACAGCCTTTCGTAACTGCCTCAGCACGTTGGCATAGCACTCTGTCGGTGTGTCCCTTTTGAGGATAGTCCGCAAAAAACCTGAGACCACTACCTTCCCTGCAGATGAAACAACTTTGGCCTTCTGTGGAAGAGGTGAGCAGGGATATTTGCGTGGGTCGTCTCTTTATCTCTGGCTCAAAGTGGTCAACCCAACGCTCATCCTGGGTTAGCAAACGTTCAAAGAAACCAGCCTGTCATCAATCACCACGATCAATGTTTTCCTCGTTGGTGGCAGTAGCAGGACATCCAGACCTTGGATCATCTTCAAGATTTCCCCTTCTCCTCCTAAATTCAGCTGCTGCAGCGGAGTGTCATCCCCTAATGTAGCGTCCATGTCAGCATGAACGTTCTTATGGGCTAAACCCTTTTTCTGCGGTACTTGATAACACCACGATGCCAAATTTTGTCAATTTTTCAAGAGAAGTCGCTACTAGTTACTTTTGAAGTCTTTGAACAGTCAGATATCAGTTTACCTGGAAAGAAACAATGCGTTAAGAAGATGTGAAATTAATACATGCAAGATTTCGTAGTTCAAGGATCACTCCTTCATAGTCAGCCTATAACCTTTTCAGGCCACCCACGGGTGTATGTGTGTGTGTGTGTGTGTGTGTGTGTGTGTGTGTGCGTATGCGCGTGCGCGTGCGTGTATGTACGTGTGTATGTGTGAGAATGTCACTTACACTGCCATAGTAGTAATTTATTTTATATCAAACAAGTCATTGTTTTAAGTTTTTTTAGAAATTCATCCTGTTGGGATTTGAACGTTCTCGCGCAATGCTGATTGATATGTGAGTAATGATCATATTGATGTCAGTGAGCATTATTCTAAGGGCGTAACGTTATCCATATTTTGTAACTGATAGGAAAAGAGCTTCAGTATATTTACACAATGCTGGTGTTGTTAAGTTAATCTAAATTAAGCTTGTGTTTTATTTGTATACCGAAACTTGATATGATTTGTCAATATAGTTTTTCGATATTTAGTTTGATTCAGTCAACAATTGATTAGGAATAAGTTATTTTATATTAATGGAACTTTAACATTCCTTCAGGTAGCACCGGAAAAAAGTTGTCACGGACGTTGGTTAAGAAGTTCGCTTCGAAATTACTACAAAAAGCCTTCCGACTCAGTGTTATCTTAAGGTATGGGCATACTGGATAGTTACTCCGGGACCTTACGCGCGCAGGGTCCCAATTCTGATCTATGTACGTTGTAGTTGCTGTCAGTAAGTAAATACTATAGGGTCCAATGCTTTGTAAACAAAGTAGCGAAAACTCACTCACCAACAAGTCACAACCTCAGGGCTAAAGACACGCTGTCTCATCTCTCTCCGTCTATTATATCAATAGCCTCTTTGATAGCCTCTGTTTCTCTGAACAGCTTAGTGGAATAAAGCACCTTTTCTTCCCACCTGGTGTGTTACTCTCTATTCCTCAGGTCACCACTTGTATGTTTACTCCTAAACCCTTCTCCAACCATTTCTTCTCTTTAGCCTTTCAGTCCCAGAACGTCTTCAAGCCTAAGTTCTTTTTGTTGTTGTCAATCAAGAAATGTTCAAGCTAAATACCAACTATATTGATTCAATCAATCTGGGAAGACTTGCAAAGTTCATGAAATGCCTGTCCTTAAGACTAAAGTGCGCGCGCGCGCGCACACACACACACACGCGCACACACCTGTATACGACAAGCTTCCATGCAGTTTTTGCCTACCAAATTCACTCATAAGACTATGGTCGATCTGAGGCTATATTAGAAGACATTTTCTCAAAGTGCTGAAAAGCGGGACTGCACCCGAAGCCACGAAACTGCACAGCCAAATTTTATTCATAACTCAATATGAAAAAAAAAAAAATCAATGATGTGTGATCGACATGCTATACTCTGCTGTTGATGTCTAATATACTGAATTATGCCCATTGTTGTCCCTTACCACAGGAATCAAAGATCATACTTATTCTTCTAAGCATATAAATTAACTTTCAGAAATTAATTAAATTTTGGGAAATTATCTCCCTTTTTCTTTGGGTGCTACGAGTTCTTTTTACCCAACAAAGGCGGAATATCAGTTAACTGAGAACTTTTGGCGCGTCGATGACGTTTAATGCGCCAGTCCCAACCCTTTGCCAGTCCAAAACATTTTCATAAGTTTGTCCTAAACGCTCATGCCTGTTTTAATATTTTTAGTTAGCCCTCGTTTCATACGTTCTGGGTAATACAAAGCTTTTCTTTCATAAGTCCCGAGTTACTCTGGGAGTTGAAAAAAAATTGGGTATGTGTATCGTATATGGTGTATATAATGCATGGACGTCAGGGAAATGTACCTTGTGTATAACGTGTGATATACTGGCAAAAGATTAACTTATACATGTTTTACATTCGTACATAGTCAAAAAGATAAAAACGGTTTAGGTGAAAAAAAATTGTTAAATGACAGCTACTTATTTCATCGAGCTCCGCCTCTCCCACCTCACAAAAATGAAAAGCAAACCAGACCGTGTTAAGAAAAATTGTTTAATTGAAAAATTGTTTAATCCGAAGTTCTACGAGAGTTACTACAGCATAGGGAAGCGAAGCACTAGTAACTCCAGTAGAACTTGATCCACGCATAAACCAATGTAAGGGCCAACGAGGGAGTCTCTTCAAGGTATCTTCGACACACTAGAGATAGCAGCAAAATCTTTTTGAAATCACACTTTATTGTCTTAAACATATTGTGGCTCTAGATATATTATGACTGTGACAAATACCAAGTGGTATCGGCTGAAGTGCCTTTGATAGCAGATCTAACGGGCTAAGCAACAGCAGTTTCAATAACACTCCCATGCTTATCTGCTTTTAAGACTTCTGCTGTTTCATCTAAACTAGGAACCTTTTACGTTTTTGATTCCTAGATGGCTTTTGCTATTTCTTCAATAGATGTTTAATGTACAGTCATTTCCAACTCCTCTTGGAGTTACGAATCAACAGAATTTCTTATTAAACTTAAACATATAGTCCTGTAATGTAGTTTTTATACTGACACCTATGACATGTGCACTAATCATCAAATACATAAAGTGGCTGTACATGCCATAGGTATTAGCATAAAAACTACTGTGAAGAGCTATATAGTTTTAAGTTTGATTAAACTCTATAAATAAAAAAGGGGCAGCCATCAGTGTCAGTATTTCTGGAGATGTGACCGGCGTCTTCATAACTTAGGCAATCATCAGAATATTCCTTCCACAAAACGCTTTGTTTCCTGACTGTCGAAATGTTTCTTCCATCTTTCCAAGATTTTTATATCATATGATATTAGTTTCCCACAGGTAGTTGCTTAGAGCTCTATATTTTACTTGTAATTTTGTATATTATTTCGTAAGTTTTCTGGCTCCTTTGCTGTCTCCTGCATTGGATAGCTAATTTATCCGCCTCATCAGCGTTCACTTACAAGAATATTTTATCTCTTCTTGAATGCTTTTCCACTTCTTTGTTGAGACTACATTATTTAGCTATTTTTACGTTAAAGTTAATCTTGTACGGTTGTTGAAAAATGAAAATTGCAATTTTTGGATATGCGCTCGAGTCACTGGCACGCCACGAATATAATAACATATGATATTCGCTACAACTGCATGACATTTTGCTCGGTATATCAAGGCAATGAATAACATAAAAGCTTCCCTGTTGAATATCAATATTTTCGTGAACTTCCTCATGAGTATGGACAAGAATTTGAGTAAGTTTTAATATATACCAATGTTCCATAGCCTTCTGAAGTCTAAAGATTTCTAGAGGTACTATTTCAAATTGTTTTAAGTCACGTAAATGAGATAAGGTGTAATGAGTAGAAAAAACAAACGTGTGATATACTCAACGAATTAAATGAGATGAACATTTAATTTGTTGAAAAACAATATAATTCATACTAAACCAAAATAAGTTTAAACCTTTTTATCAGCAAATTGCATTTTACAAAAAGAGAAGGAAACAGAGCCTTAATAGACGAGATTTCACCGTTTTCAAAGGGCACAGAAAGATATGGTAACCAGATCCAAAAACTCTGATGAAATGAAAATACTCTTAAGACCATAAATACATCTGTTTCCGGAGCGTTTGTGTATTCAAATCTATTGGAAGAACTAATAAGTTTACAGAATCATTTTGAAATTACATCGTTTCAACAAAATGAATATGAAGCATTCCGGCTAAGAATTTTAAGCTTTGGTAAGAAAATAAAATTACTACTCATTGTTTTTCATTATGAAGAAGAAGAAGAAGAAGAAGAAGAAGAAGAAGAAGAAGAAGAAGAAGAAGAAGAAGAAGAAGAAGAAGAAGAAGAAGAAGATGAAGATGAAGAAGAAGAAGAAGAAGAAGAAGAAGAAGAAGAAGAAGAAGAAGAAGAAAAAGAAAGTGATAGTGATGGGGTCCTCCTAGTACAGGAGGACGTCTTGGGATAATCGAGGAACCTCACCATCCAAGATCACCCTGAATACCAAGGTCAAGCGCCATTTCCAATTCACAGGTCTGCACTTAGAGCGGTGCCATCCACTCTTGCCATTTTCGCAACTTCCACCCACCTTTCG
>NC_068984.1:54067199-54068338 GCF_001194135.2 Octopus bimaculoides
CAAAAATGAAAATAACACTGACATCTCATTTTAACAGATATATGTACAAAAATTGCATAAAATATCTTGAAATACTAAAGAGTTAATAAAATCGCCATTTGCTTCAATCTCCTGCAACTCTTCCGGATGGTCTCCTTGTTTAAGTTGGTGAATGCTGCCATAATAATATGGTGTCACACGGAGTTTTGTTGGTCTCTCGCTCAACTGCGCCCCACATATAATAATCAAGAGGGTTGTAGTCTGAAGAGTTAGGAGTGATGTGGTCGCAGAAATTGTCTGACAGCCATGACTGCTTGTGTAGGCATCTGCAGTCATTTTAACACCTTCAGGCACTTTCCAAGGACCAACCATAATACCTCCAATAATACCTGCCCAAATCATGATGCCCCCTCCCCCTTGTTGACGTTTCAAGCGTTGATGACGATCTCGTCCATTTACAGTTCATCTCTTGCTCCAACTATCAGGTCCATCAAGGGTAGCACGAGTTTCGTCCGTAAGCAAAACTTTTGAAAAGTCAACCTTCATGCTATCTTCTTCCCATTTCAGACGATTTTGTATATGCATTTTGTTTAAAGGAAGTCTTTTTACCGACCTATTTCAGAAGACGAAATCGGGTAGTTCTGGACTTTATTGTTTCGCCAATGTATTTGAAAAGTTCTCCACTTCTAAGACCTGGATTCTTTACAGCTTCACGCTTAATTCGTGACAGAGAACGTTGAGAAACAGCCCGCGACTGACCCTTTATTGGCTCTCTTACGTATCTTCGTAGGAGCTGTAACAAATATTTTTACAGTTTAGTGATATCTTTTAATTATTTGATATATTTCTAATGTTGATTTACCTTCTGCAAGTTCAGAAGAAATAACAGATTCCTCCGAAGCAGTTAAGTCACATTTACGACTTAGAATTACACGATTATCAGACCACTCATTCCTAATTTGGAACACTGGAAGTTCGTGGAAATCATGCAAAGAGCCCCAGTTTGTTTACACGTGCGCAAAATCTCACATCACGCGCATATAACTGTTGCCATCATTCTGTGCAAATTTCGTTGAATTCCAACGAGTAGTTTTTAATAAAAAATGTTACGTCGTTAATAATTTGAAACGCATTGTATATATATATATATATATATATAT
>NC_068984.1:54068649-54076480 GCF_001194135.2 Octopus bimaculoides
TAGCTAAAGATATACAAATTAGGTGTTCATTTCCTGCATGTTGAGTATACGGCTGGAAACCGTAACGGGAATTCAACACCTAATTTGTATATCTTTAGCCAACTCTGATGAAATTCGATTTTTAAATGGTTTTAATTTTGTTAATTAATTTCTAAAGGCTTGGAATTGAAGCAGCTGTCAGAGATGTCAAATTTTTTAATTAATAAATAATTATTTATCAGTCATCTCTCTATTTTCTTATCTTCTTTATGTGTGTGTGTGTGTGTGTGTGTGTGTGTGTGTGTGTGTGTGTGTGTGTGTGTTTCTTTATGTTTGTGTTTGTCTCCCATCACAACTTGACAACCGGTTTTGGTGTCTTTATGTCTTCGTAACTGAAGCAAGTAAAAGATAAAAGGTATATATATATACGTACAAACATACATGCATGCATATATTATACACACACACACACACGCACGCATACACACACACATACACACACACGCACGCACACATACGCACACCCACATACAAACACACGCAGTGGTATATCTATAAACACGTGCACATTCACTAACACATTTACGTAATAGAAATCTTTTGTTCGGTTTTCGGTGACAACTCTTGACAATAACAATGTTTGTCTGTGTTCCCACCCCCCTGAAAACAACTCATCACGTGTGAATACCATTTACGAGGTCTGATTGCAGATTCATTCCAATGAAAAATCGCAATAGGGCCTCAACAAGGATTATCTTTCAAGAAAGTGTCTTTCCTGTGTGTTATTCTAGATGCTTGTCAATCTTCTAATTACACTCAAATATAACAGTTTGAACAAAAAAGTCAGTTGTCTTCCTTTAGATTTCTATGATAATCAACCCCCATATCATGTTCGATATGACCAATAAACCAGACACTAGTGGAATACTTTCACCAAGCGGCTGACACTTATTCTTCTTTATTTCATTCTTTACCAATTTAGGATCATTTCGTCGTTTCGCCACGCCATAGATATACATATAGTTATTTCTGCACTCACAAACGCAATCCACCACCTACGCAATCATGAATGCTGTTATTGTTTAGCTCCAAGTCAGCTCTGATGAAGCAGATGTATGATTGAAAGTGCTCAAACCGTGCCCAGCCTATCTTGTATCTCCAAGTCTAGATTATTCAATGTGACTTCTTTTGTTTTTAAGATGGCAGGGTATGAGTCTGACGGCGATTTGCCTGCTACGTATTGCAAGCGGAGCTATTACTTAAATATAGAACCCATAGTTGGCACACTTAATCATTTGATTATTGTTGTTTATGTCCAGGTAAGCCTGATAGGGCAGATCTAAGATCAAAGTTTTCCATCCATGACCACCACGTCTTGGATTACGCTACTTGATGTGTACGTAATCTTGTTCTTAAAACAGCGGAGTTTAAGTTGATTGGGATTTGGCTGCTATTTGTACCGGATACAGTGATCATGTTGATTCAACGTAGTCACTGGAGGTGCTAGAAATGGCGGTCAAATCTTCACTGCAGAGGCTGCCACGTCGTTTGGTAAACGAAACATATGTAATCAATTCATTAAAAGCTCGGATGTGAATCTATAATGAATAACATAAAAGTTGCAGATTTAGTTTCACTATGAAATTCTCCTTTTCTCTAAATCCAAATGAAATACTCATAGATGTCATATCAATGCATGATGTAATATCATCCTCTCATTTGCATATTTTTGACTGCGGCTAAGCTGGAGCACCACCTTAAAGGGATTTTTAATAGAAGAAATCGACTCCAGGACTTATTCTGGAGGAGGAAAGAGTGAGAGAAAGTTGTGGCGAAAGAGTCAGCAGAAGTTCACCATTTCTTTCGGACGGAGCCGCGTGTAGCTTTGGTGTTTCGCTCATAAACACACACACATCGCCTGCTCTGAGATTCGAATCTGCAATTCCTCGACCGCGAGTCCACTGCTCTAACCATAAGGCCATGTACCTCCACACTACACGACCACAGTTCTTTATAGTTGTTGAGAAGGAATAAAAAATCACGCCTCAATAAATTTGGCCACGTCTCAACTTACTCTAGCATAAAACGCTTTAGAATAACAACAGTAGATAACCACTAGTGAAAACAACAGGCGGTAGTATAAAAAAGTCAGAGAAGACCTAAGTGTCTAACATTATCAGTACAGTATATGAGATAAAATATAGTTTATTCTTGCTAAATCTTATATACAATATCAAGTGAGATGGTTGTAATTAGTGAGTCGTACAAAACCGGCTCAGTAAAAGGTAGGGCCTAACCGGAAAAAACTTCTGTTTGGCGGGAAAATAAGGCGCTCACTTGGTTAACAACATAAAAACAGCTGTTAAAGTGTGTTAACTTGAAAGAAAAAAAAAGCATAGAAAAAAATAAGCTAAACTACTAAACATACTTTTTCTAATGAAAAGATGTATATCGTGTGAATAATGCAACTATAATGATTCACTTACAGTATAAAAAAAAATCTACGAAAAATTGTAAAAAGTTGTATTTGTGATATAGTTCACATATCTGCGTTGATGTTGTGTGTTGTGCTCATTAATAATATTCAAGTTAAATTGTTTAACCTTCAATGCTTTAAAAGAGCAATGAAGCTTGTGTTACATTGCTTCAATATTGTGTAGCTTGAATCAGGTAACTTTTAAGATAGTTTAAATTAAAAGTAATAATAAAATTTAAACGGCATTGTAAATTTACGTTATTGGTAGTTTCTGAATGGGTGTAAAGATAACAATTTTGAGGGAAGGGGTTGTTGATATCATCGATCTCGTACTTTATTTTATCGACCTCTGAAAAGAGGAAAGCAAAGTTAACTTCGGCGGGATTTGAACTCAAAATATCAACAGCCGGAAGAAATACCGCAAGGCATTTTTCTACGACGCGCTAACGATTGTGCCAGCTTGCCACCCTAACAATTGTGCCTGTTTTCCGACCTAACACGCACGAATAATACAAGGTATGTATTAACGTGCGAAATATCACTTTTCCTCACGTTATTCATTTGCCTCATTTGTGCTCTTAGTTTTTCAACAGATCAGTTAAGTTTACTAATCACTCGAACAATTACGTCTGGCAATTTCGACAATTGATTACTTACTTTCTGTGAAGAGAGAAACATTTTGTATCAGTGGATAAATACAATTCTCCACTTCAAGTAGAGCCAAACGTCCAATAATCAATGTGTCCAGTATTGCCTATCTTAGTATAAAATGTAAGGAAAGAGTGTAATTTTATTTACAACAAAACTACGAGGGTGGGCTGAAAAGTTTACAGGCTGACTATGAAGAAGTGCATGAACTGCGAAATCTTGCATGAATTAATTTCAACATTTCTTATCAAAAACTGCATTGTTTCTTTCCAAGTAAACTGAAATCTCACTGTTCAAAGAAAAATTCAAAGTAACTAGTAGCCACTTCTCTTGAAAATCGACAAAATGTGGTATCGCCGTGTTATCAAGCACCTGCAGAAAAAGGGTTTTGCCTCGAATGACATTCATGCTGACATGGTTGCTACATTAGGGGGATAATGCTCCAGATTTATCAACAGTGCAAAATGAGCAGCTGGATTTAGGAGGGTAAGGGAGAACCTTGAAGATGTAATAGTATAATGTAATCTTTGAAGAAAAGAAGAAGACAGTTCAAGGAACTCTCAACCAGTTTTTTAAGCGCATCAAACAAGAACAGCAGAGTCAGCTGTTGATGTTGATGGTCTACAGCCATCTACATCCGCGAGGTAAACCACCAAATTTTATGTACGTATTGGTAAATTTAAAATAATTTAGTTTTTTTTTTACTATTGCAAAATGATAATAATTATTGAATTTATTTTTACAGCTTAAAAAAGGCTTTTATTTTACCATGTCTTATTACAAACCGCATTCATAAATAAAGCGTCCGCGATGTACAGTAAACACCGCCAAATTGTATTCGTAAATTTAGATTACTTCTTTTTTTATTGTACTGTATTAAAAAATAAAAAATTATTTGTTTGTAAGCTTAAAATAGGTTTTTCATTAACCATGTATTATTGAAAATGCATTCATAAATAAAGTACAGAACTGGGAATGGTTATTATCGGTTTAGCCTAGTGACAAGTAAATTCGCCCTAACCTAGCCTAGCCTAACCTAGAAACAAGTTAATACGACTTCTGTCGTTTGTCGACTTAAGTCGTGTCTCCTGGAACCAATTAACGATGTAGGGGTGAGGTATGCCTGTATTTATATATACAGTTACTTACCACACAGCGACTATCATGTTTCAGATATACCTATGTTTCTAACTTCTCCGTTCAGATATAAACATACAAATTTCTTTCACATAAGCAGAGACAATCTGACAGCGAAGCCATACGCACACAGACACAAATTCACAGCGAAACGAAAATCATCGACACACCAACAAAAAGACAACCACACAACGCCTTGCCCTGCATTCCAGTAATATAGCGTCGGAATTTCAGTAAAAACACTGACACCATTCAGCATTTTGTAAATTCATTTCACTATTATTTACTCATATTCCTTATCAAAAACATTTCTTATTCTCTTAAGCTCTTCTTCTATATGATATACCTATTTTCCTTGCATTACTGTAATATAGCGTTCGAATTTCATTTCACTATTACTTGATATTTATTATAAAAAAATGTCTCATAAAAAAAGACCGTTACAAAACGAAGACCAAACAAATGCATAACGTGCATCAGGCAACGAAGATGAGACATGCGCACAGTTTGCAGATCAGAGACAGAGATAGAAAGCTCGACGTGCATCTAAAACCGAACTTCAAGGAAATGCATGACTTGCAGATAGCAAACAAAGAACGGCAGCTCGACTTGCAGCAGAAAACGAAGACGAAAGACATGCACGACTTGCAGCTGATCGTCTTCGAAAAGCATCACATCGCATGCAAGAAACAACACAAGAAACTGCAAATAGACTTGCAGATAACCAACAAAGAATGATATTGATCTTTCTTCTACTTCAATTATTACATAGTTTTCTCTTCTAAAAATGCACACATGTAGGAGGAGTAAATTATATATATAATAATACATTCAACGTGGCTCCAGATAAACAGCAAAAGTAATTACCCGATCAACGACGGGTATATATGTGTGTTTATGCGTGCATGTGTTTGCATATATATTTATGCATTTTCGTGTGTGTATAATGCTCCTTGTCAAAGCTATCCAAAGTTGTCTTTCGGATATATTAAATAGTTCAAATATAAAGCAGACATCCTCAGTGATTATTTTATTTTTAAAAGGTATAATTAAAAAGAGAATGTATTAATGTACGCCTGCGAAGAGGCGAGTGACAGATTTCCTCGTTTTATGATAGGCCGGTTTTTCAGGTCAGCTTGCTGAGAACGAAATATGTTTAATTTATAATCTAAAATATGTCTATTTATTTTAAAATACAGCGTAATTTTCCACTTTCTTGTTCTCTTTAATTTGGGGGTTTCCCTTTTATCATTCCTCTCTTCATGCTTGTAATTATGTATGTATGTATGTATGTATGTATGTATGTATGTATGATTTATGTACATAGACATGTATGTGTATGTGCATGTTTGTAAATATCGTTAGCATGCCAGGCAAAATGCTTAGCGGCATTTCGTCCGTCTTTACGTTCTGAGTTCAAATTCCGCTTAGGTGACTTTACTTTTAATCCTTCCAGGGTCCATAAAATTGAGCGCTGGGGCCTATGTAATCGACTTACTCCCTGTCCCAAAATTTCTGGCCTTGTGCCAAAATTTGAAATCAATATTTACGTAAGCGCTGTAAGGTTAATATAGATTGTGTTCGCAATCAGGTTTCGATTCGAAGTTGATGCTGTTTCAGTTTACTTAACCCGTCACCTCTCATTAAAAAAAGCATAGCCATAACACTGCCATATTACTGCTTGCTTAAAGTTTCGCTTTATGCGAAAATATTATCAAGCTGATAAAAATAATACAATTGTAAGCTATATTACCATTGGTGTTGTCTCATCAATTTTACTGAGGGCTTTCACAAAATGTTGATACATATATCAGGATGCTTGCATGTATGTATGTGTATATGGTATATGTATGTATGTATGTATGTATGCATGCATGTACTATGTATGTGTGTATGTTTGTATGTATAAATATATGTCTGTCTGTCTGTCTGTCTGTCTGTCTGTCTCTCTGTATCTATCTATCTATCTATCTATCTATCTATCTATCTATCTATCTATCTATCTATCTATCTATCTATCTATTTATCTATCTATCTATCTATGAGTATAAATATGAGTTTTATCACTTCAACATTTAAATTTAATTTGTCAAAATATGTTCGTCGCTTTGAAACCGCGACCTGTTCACTGACAAAATTCCGTGCTGCATCTGAGAAAGTAACAGTTACTTCATTATGTGTATGTATGTATGTATGTATGTATGTATGTATGTGTGCATGTAAGTATGTGTGCATGCATATGTGTACATGCGTATGCATGCGTGCATGCCTATACGCATGTATGTACGTATGTACTTATGTATATATGTGAGTATTTAGGTATGTAAGTGTGTAGACGTGTCTGTGTGTGTGCATATGTGTATGTACGCGTGAACGCTTGTTTATGTTCTGACATGTGTGTCTGTTCAAGTTGTATATATGACCGTTACCCTGTCGAAGGTTGTATATATATATATATATATAGGGTAACAGTCATATATACAACTTGAACAAACTCACGTCAGTACATAAACATACGTTCACGTGTACATAAACATATACACACACACAGATACCTCTACACACTTACATACCTAGGATCTATTCCATCTCAATCACAGATTTTTAAATTAATTTTTTTTTAACTAAACAGTTTGAAACTTGAATACTGGTAGAATTTCTCACGGAGGACACGATTTACTCTGAACGTTCTTGAAAAATTTCGTATTTTAGAAGTTATTTCATGTTAAAGTTGTCGTATTTAAGTAAATTAGTTTAAGGGACCCTATGATTTTGCTAATTCAAAGCTTAAAAAAGACCCCATTAAATCTAGTGGCATAAAACAGTTTGAAGAGGATCTAAAACGTAAAAAGAGATCAGTTGACTCAGAGGGATTCAGTTAAATTTAATGGATTTTTAAATTCAAAAAGCACCCAACATAAAAAGATGGTTCAATAATATTAAAAGAACTCTCTTAGGTTAAAAAAATTAAACAAGTAAATAAATTACAATTTATTTAATTGCACTAAATATACTTTTAAATTCTTACCCACAAGCATTGGGCTTCTCTGAGTTAAAGGGCCCATATTGGCTCATACATTGTAAGCTGCATTCGGAGAACTAGCGAAAGATTCTGACCCGATGGTATTTCGATAACTGTAAACCATGGAGAATGTGTAATCGCTTTATGTGATAAATGACTGCAGGAATTGATGTAAATTAGAGATAAGTGTTTTTTTTTTTATTTCCGAGTCAGCAAAAAATATTTTTACCTACAAAGCACCGCCACTTCCAATTAATTACAAACGAATTCTCTGTAAATTATAGATTGGTTAAGCCACAATTTCATATCTGAATCTCATAAAGAATACTTGAAGATATGTTGATTTACAAACTTGGGAGTAAAATTTACAAATTCTGATCATTTTGAGAATAGGACATTATCGACATTCCTGGGTGGTGCAGAAGAACGAGTTCTACAAGATGGTTAGAGTATATATTTATATGTATGTATGTATGTATGTATGTATGTATGTATGTATGTATGTATGTATGTATGTATACATATATATATATATATATATATATATATATATATATATATATATATAT
>NC_068984.1:54077458-54079395 GCF_001194135.2 Octopus bimaculoides
ATGAAAAAGTGAGTAAATTAAAGAAAGTTCAGAAAGATGTTCATGATATTTCATGCGAACTTCTAGTATTTCTACTTCTTGTTCCTGGAATTTTTAACATATAATAAAATAATTACCACAGAGCTTATTTTAAAAGGCTCTCGCAATTTTCTTTACCGCTGCTCTGTGTGTGTGTGTGTGTGTGTGTGTGTGTGTGTGTGTGTGTGTGTGTGTGTGTGTGTTTAATTGTTGCCTGAGGGATGTATTTCAAAGGTTTAGTATGAGTAAACAGGTTGGGAATATTGTTCTGCCGTCTTTAAAAAAGAACACCTTAGATAACGTACCTACGAAAAATACGTCATTTTTTCGGCCGCCTTTTATCATAGATCAACTTTAGGTAACAACAATCGACGTTTCAGTTTAATTTCTAATGTTAATATTCCTCTATTAACAACGTTCTACATTGTGGATATCATTTCGGTTATACAAAAAGCCTTCGAAGTAGACGCTCGACCTTATTAGTTACATCAACTAAATTTCCTTCAAATAACATTTCAAAAGGACATGAACGCACGCGTGCACTCCCACCACATTTTCATACATACATACATACAGACAGACATACATACATACATACAATCATACATACAGAATAATGTAGATTTGGATACCTAATACCTTATTATACATATAACAAAGCGCGGGAAACGATGGCTTGAATGACCTTTATGACTCAGAATTATATATATCAACAAGACGTTTATCATTAACATTTCTATGCTAAAGGATACTGATTAAATTATTACGTTGATGTTATTGGATACCATGTAAACGGTTACTTAAGATATTCCTATATAGACACATCTTTTCACTTGAAACGAAAATAATTTGCTATTAATATAATACAGATGTAACATATTTTTCAAGTTACTTTACTGTTAAACTAATAAATGCAATTTTTGCCAATGCAGACCAATACTACAATCTCTGGGTGTTATTCGTTTTTTTTCTTTATCTATTTTGTATATTATTATGTAAAAACATTTTCTGGGAAAATAGGTGTGCAAACTACAGTAAATTTTACAATATATAAAATGTACTGTAGTAATGTTACATGTTTCAATATGAATATTAACTTGGTCTTTAAGGCGACGAGCTGGCAGAAACGTTAGCACGCCGGGCGAAATGCTTAGCGGTATTTCATCTGTTTTTTACGTTCTGTGTTCAAATTCCGCCGAGGTCATCTTTTCGGAGTCGATAAATTAAGTACCAGTTGCGTAATGGGTCGATCTAATCGACAGGCCTTCTCTCCCAAAATTTCGGGTCTTGTGCCTAGAGTAGAAAAGAATATTATCTTGGTCTTTTAAATACTTTCTTAATTGTATTTCTGTACGCTTATAATGTAAGTTAGTCTTTTTTTCCCTCTCTTTACTCCTGTATCTCTATTTGAGTACATGTGTGTGTATGTATGTATGTATGCATGCAGGCATGTATGCATGTATTTATGTAGATATATATATATATATATATATATTAGGTCATCCCATAAATAATGCGGGTGTGTATAAAAAAACTTATACATATGACACCGCTACACATACCACACACCTCATACACGCAGGGACACCACGTTAATAATACACACTTTCTCCACTTCAAGATAATCTTGCCAGTTTCACAGCATACCCAACCAAGGGACATAACTCTTAATCCAATCCCCTGGACCCTTTTTCTTTTCACCACCTTTTCACAGCAGCCGCTGATCGGTTGTACTAACCCACCTCCGACAATAGAGAGCAGTCGCCATATTCCCTTCCATATCGGCTAACTAAGATGAGTGTAAAGTTATATAATTGGATTGTTGTCTAACACCCCATTGTATTCTTTACGCGAAATCGATTGTTAAGATCAGCCGTGATGGATATCTAATACTATAAAATTCGAATAATATATATATA
>NC_068984.1:54081317-54082031 GCF_001194135.2 Octopus bimaculoides
TCTTCAAACCAACATCTTATACTAAAGTACAGTCAGCAGCATTTAAATTACGGCATATGCAAAACATGGAAACAAAAGCTCAACAACCTTTAAATTAGGGCATACAGAGAACATGGAAACAAAAGCTTGAAAACAGTGTACAACAGAAAATACATTATAACTAAGTATGTATGGTTTCGTTCCTTCTAATCCTGTTGTTGCTTTTCCTGCTGATGCACACTAAGAACAAAAGTGGTCAGTCCGTGGTCGTTCGACTTACTTGAAATAACAACTCAGTCTCTCTCGTATTACACAATTCTATAGTAAGAAGGGGGCGGATACATTGAATATTTTAGTTCTAGGTACGCTATTTCTGAAGGCAAAGTGGTTGCATATGGAAAGTCTTTGATCATCGGCCTAATCAATCAGAGCTGACATAGGGCTAAACAACAACAACAAGGTCAACAATAATGCTGCGGAATCAAAGTGGTGAAGAGGAAATGTATGGTTTCAATGTGAGAAAAGTTAGGAGTCCTCCATTCTTTGACTCGGCTCACGTTTCTTGTTTGTGGTTTGTTGTTGTTGGCACTCCGTCGCTTACGACGTCGAGGGTTCCAGTTGATCCGATCAACGGAACAGCCTGCTCTAGAAATTAACGTGCAAGTGGCTGAGCACTCCACAGACACGTGTACCCTTAACGTAGTTCTCGGGGAGATTCAGCGTGACACAGTGTGA
>NC_068984.1:54082041-54082333 GCF_001194135.2 Octopus bimaculoides
GACACGTGTACCCTTAACGTAGTTCTCGGGGAGATTCAGCGTGACACAGTGTGACAAGGCTGACCCTTTGAAATACAGGCACAACAGAAACAGGAAGTAAGCGTGAGAGAAAGTTGTGGCGGAAGACTACAGCAGGGTTCGCCACCATCCCCTGCCGGAGCCTCGTTGAGCTGTAGGTGTTTTCACTCAATAAACACTCACAACGCCCGGCCTGGGAATCGAAACCGCGATCCTATGACCGCGAGTCCGCTGCCCTAACCACTGGCCCATTGCGCCTCCACCTTGTTTGTGG
>NC_068984.1:54083509-54086055 GCF_001194135.2 Octopus bimaculoides
GAGAGAGAGAGAGAGAGAGAGAGAGAGAGAGAGAGAGAGAGGGAGAGAGAGAGAGAGAGAGAGAGAGAGAGAGAGAGAGAATAGGAGGAGGAGAGCATCATACGAAGCCTTATGTCAAAGGAAAGCAGACAAACTAGAAAGGAGGAAGAGCTGTCAATGAAGACTGCTTGCATGTAGGCTAGGTCAACAATCACTGAATGAGATGCGGTGGATGTAAGGTAGTTGTAGTGGCTGTAAGGGTTTTTAAAGTGAGGGAAATATAGGCTACTGGGTGAAAACCTCTTCCTCTGAAGAAGACGTCTTGTTTTGGTTTGTAATGGTACTTTGTTTTGTTTGCTTTGAATGTACGTCTTTTTGCTCCTTCATATCTCTTAAGTTCATTCACGAAAGTAAAAAATCAGTCCCCGAGTGAGTGAAAATATAAAATTTTCAGGCAATGTTAAAGTAAAACTTTCGATTCAACATCTAATCTCATTCTAGACTACTCTTCTGAATTGTAGTTCCAACTGTAATTTAATTATGCAGCACTGAAAAAGGATTAAGTTAATGATGGTTGTTTCAGCTTCCCAGAGACTTGTCTACCTTTCTAGAAAAATAAAATTATGAAAATTTCATTACCATCTAGATAGAAATCTACAGAGAGTTGTATGCAACTTTCTTTACCGAGTGTTATATAAATTTCTATTTAATGTATTTGTCATTTTTTCTGAGAGCAGTTAGCAACTGCCAGCACAATTTAATCCAAATTACTTTAAGCGGTTGCTGTCTAGTGTAATTATTGTTGGCTTAAACGACCGTGTAGTTTTATATCTAGTCTCACTTGATCTTTTTGATACAATCTCACAGTTTTATATATATAAAAAAAATACAGAGAATACACTTTTTTTTAATGAGACAAAAAACATAACTTATTCAACAAGACTTTTCAAGATTAACATTTTCTTGTGTTATTTATGGATCTTTTGATTTTTACTTATTTGTTGTATAAATGTACCCGTAAAAGAAATATAGTTTCTCGTAGATTGAGGTAACCTTCCCAAGTATGAAACTAAATTATTTATTATTTAGAAAACTCTATGCTCTTTCGATGATACTGCTAATTGAAATATCTCATTCTTAAAAGACGTAAGAAATTTTCGTACCACACAAGCTACAGAGTGTGGTACAGATGAATGCACACCTACAGAAACATATGCACCTACATAATGTGATATCACAGTGTTACTTGGTAAATTATACATAAAAATGTTGCAGTTGATTGTTAATTACAGATATTAGTGCTCAAAATCCTATACTAGCCACCAAAATTGTCAAACTGCCAATCATTTTCTGCACGTTCGTTTATCACTCACCCAAGAGCAAAAATCACCCTCCGGTAGGTGATATCGCTTACGTTAAAAAACTCTGACCTAGATAGAGCATCGTTTCACTCAGACGTTAAACTCTTACAATGAACTAATGCATCCAGTGCAAGGCCATCTTAGAAGCCTTATAAGGTTTCTGGGCAAATCAATGCACTGGACCATACAGATGTTCAGTTTGGATCACAGATTTTTAAATTAATTTTTTTTAACTAAACAGTTTGAAACTTCGTATACTGGTGAAATATCTCAGGCAGAACACTGTTTACTTTGAACATTTTTGACAAAATTTGGTATTTTAGAAGTTATTTCGTGTTAAAGTTGTATTTGGGTAATTTCAACCAATCAACGACGTGTATTCGGTTGAAGACAGCTACTGCTGTTTGCGATAGTAATCGAAGAGGAACAACTTTCGGTTCATCTCTACTACATGTAGCTTAGTCGAATTAGTCCATCATTTACGCCACAAATGTTTTGTCGTCAATGCTGCACTTTCTCATATCACATGTTTCAACATAACTCTCATATATATACAAAGTATGCCATTTTAATTCCGAGCAATGCCGGATATTTCTGCTAATACATGATATGTAAGCTTTAGAGAAGAAAGAAAAAAAAAGCTTCTTGCATGAAAACTGCTGCATCTGTTGTAAATAATATTTAGGTGTACTAACATTGTGCATGGTCAATTTTCTTTTTCTGTTTCATATTGTATTATATGAACGTCATAAGCACAGTAGCCACGTTTCAGGTTTACAAAAAAAGCAAAAACCTGTTTCTATTTAAGGACAATGACTGATTTGCAAGTTGGCTAAAATGACTGAGAAACTAAATATAGGGTAGATTTAACGTAAATGTAGTGTTAAACTCCGTGACAAAGAAATATTGGCACAAATTTGCAAATTTCTAAGGAGAGGGCTATAAAGGCACAAAGCGTGAAATTTTGTGGGAGGGGACTAGTCGATTACATCGACCCCAGTGTTTCACTGGTACTTAATTTATCGATCCCGAAAGGATGAAAAGCAAAGTCGACCTCGGCGGAATAAGTACATTTATGTTGTCAATAACGTCACTGGCCTGCATGCGCACTGCATATTTAAAAATGCACGTTACGCGTGCGCGCGCACACACGCACACACACACACGCACGCACACGCACACACACACACACACACACACACACAC
>NC_068984.1:54086168-54088327 GCF_001194135.2 Octopus bimaculoides
AGGAGCAGTCCAATGATCAAAGATGTTCCATTTTTTTTTTTACTAAATATGATGTATCGAATGTCCATCAAATGAAGTTTTCCATTTTAAAGACTTTTGAATGTAATTTGAGAGAGATTTGGATGCTTTTTCTTGCAACGGGAGTGACTGTGAAAGGTTTCCGCTTTGTCTCCATCTTCTGATTTTTTTTCGTCATCACCGTCGTTGTCGTTGTTGTTATAACCCTCGGTCTTCCCTGGTTGAGTACACTATTGATCAGATGAATTTCATCGGTGACCATCTTGTCTTTTTGCATATCGAAAACAACATTGGTCAACGGATGTCTTTTTTTCTTTTTATTGGAGGCCGATTTGGCTACTATTCCTGTAGATCCAGTTACAGGAATGGGGGTTAATATATATCAAAATATAATCCAGAAAATCCTTGTGGGAACACGGAAACAGAAAAGCGTATTTTTCGTGAATAATCCTGTCATGTTAGTTTTAAGAATGTCTTGTAAGTTTTGTTACAGGTGTCTGAGCTCTGAGTTCAAATCTTGCCGAAGTCAATTTTTTTCCATTCTTCTTCTTCTTCTTTTTCTTCTTCTTCTTCTTCTTCTTCTTCTTCTTCTTCTTCTTCTTCTTCTTCTTCTTCCCCCCATTCTCTCAGAAAAAATTCGGCTCTGATCTGACCTGTTGAAGAATGTGCCACTCAGACGTTTTTAGGATGTCCCAAACCCACCGTGAAATGTGACATCGGTGCTTCTACGACTTGCAAATTGCAAAGTAAGCGTTATCTTAAGAACAAGAGGGTAAGGATGAGGGTAAGTTGGGATCCGAGTAAAATAGAAATGTAAAAAAGAAAAAATAAAGAGAGAGAGAGAGAGAGAGAGAAAAAGATGGGACTGAGATGATTTACTGCAGTAGGAGAGTAAAAAATATAGGTGATTGACAGTTTCCCTTTGAATCATGTTAGCAACTACTACGACGTTAGCAATAGCAGTAGAGACGCAACACCTAACAAGGGTAGCAGCAACAAATCTAACAGTAACTACTTCAACAACAACAACAACAACAGCAGCAGCAACAACAACAGAGGCGAAAATGATAATAAGAACAACACCCACAAGACAAAGCATTTACTTAAAGCAATGAATATAGATAAATTGACGGAACGTATATATGAGAGCATGTGCAGGTCTATGTACGTGTGTGAATGAATACAATACTTTAATATGTATCAAAGCTTCTGTACAGAACAGGCGATCCATTACTTTCCACTATGAGGATTCCAGTTGATCCGATCAACAGAAAAAACCTGCTCGTGAAATTAACGTGCCAGCGGCTGAGCGCTCCACAGACACGTGTACCTTTAACGTAGTTCTGAGTGAGACTGAGCGTGAGAAAGAGTGTGACAAGGCTGGCCCTTGAAATTATAGCTACAGCTCATTTTTGCAAGTTGAGTGGTCTGGAGCAGCGTGAAATAAAGTGTCTTGCTCAAGAACACAACGTACCGCCGGGAATCGAACTCACGACCTAACGATCATGAGCCGAACAATTAAGCACCTTCACTTAGAGTTTCTGTATAAATACATGCATACATTCATGGCTGTGTGGTAAGAAGCTTGCTTCCCAACCACATGGTTCCGGGTTCAGTCCTACTACGTGGCACCTCGGGCAGGTGTCTTCTACAATAGCCTCGGGTCGACCAAAGCCTTGTGAGAGGATTTGGTAGACGGAAACCGAAAGAAGGCCGTCGTATATATGTATATGTAAGTATATGTTTGTGTGTCTGTGTTTGTCTCCTCACCATCGCTTGACAAGGATATATATATATATGTATGTGCTGCAGATGTTGGTGAGAGGGATAACTACCCTTGGCAAACAGGACACAGTCGTGTGTCGATAAGCCAGCTGGAGGAGATGTCCTCCTGGGGCTAAAAGCAACAGTAACATCCACCCCTAGGGGTCAGCCACACTTAAGTGGCAATATACTACACTTTATCGTGCAGTTACTGTTAATACTTCATTTAGAGAATTAACATTGCATATATATACATATATATATATATATATATATATATATATTGATGAACGAAATCTAGATTCATTCTAGTAATCGCGAAATCGGTCGATACACAGTTAAGTTTATTTAAAAGAAAGTTGGTCGTCTTCTGTTGG
>NC_068984.1:54092660-54093405 GCF_001194135.2 Octopus bimaculoides
TATATATATATACATATATACGACGGGCTTCTTTTCAGTTTCCGTTTACCAAATCCACTCACAAGGCTTTGGTCGGCCCGAGGCTATAGTAGAAGACACTTGCCCAAGGTGCCACGCAGTGGGACTGAACCCTGTACCATGTGGTTGGTAAGCTAGCTACTTACCACACAGCCACTCCTGCGCCTATAATAATAATAATAATAATAATAATAATAATAATAATAATAATAATAATAATTATCGATGAATGAAGCTGGTACAGCGAGCAAACATCAACATGACTGCGAGAACTCAATATATTTAGCGGGACACCACTTTATGTATGCATATACCTGATGTGACCCAGACGGCACTGATCGATGCAGCACAATCAGTTGCACAACAGCCCACCTATAAAGGACAGTCACAGGAGGAATCGAAACGATTGTCGTACTGAATAAAGACTAATGCCAAATCCATTCTTCCGCTTCATTCATCGATTATTATTATTATCTTCACTAAAACTGCGGAATTCCTGAAGTAGATCCAGCGGAAATATACCGCAACCATGGATGACAACAGGTAGCCCAAACTACCTTACTCAAAACACTAATTGACAAATACCCATTAGTCCCTAAAATTACACACACACACACACACACACAAAAGACACGAAGTTTATTGTATATATATTGATAATTATTACAATACGCCATTAGACGCAATTTTAGCTAAATCTATGCGTAAATATATATATATATATATA
>NC_068984.1:54095401-54098688 GCF_001194135.2 Octopus bimaculoides
TACTAGGCTTACAAAGAATAAGTCCTGGGGTCGATTTTCTCGACTAAAGGCGGTGCTCCAGCATGGCCACAGTCAAATGACTGAAACAAGTAAAAGAGTATACATACATACATACATACATACATACACGTGTGTGTGTGTGTGTGTGTGTGTGTGTGTGTGTGTGTGTGTGTGCGTGTGTGGTTCAAAATTGCGCAAAAATCAACAAAAAACAAAAGACAGAGACACGTGAAGGAACAACAAACAAGGTATGTTAGTTTGACGCTCCGGCAAAATGTAAGTCTTTGACTTTTCAAGCTTACGCTCTTCTGCAAAAAGGAACGAAGAAAGGAAAACAGACGGGGAAAGGAAAAACAATGGCGAGAGAGAGAAAAACGTGTCTGGATTAACGGTTAATACATGTTGAATTGACCGCAAGGGAAGACGTGGCTGGAGACAAAAGTGGCAAGGGAGAGAACAATAATCTGGTTAAAGTGTGTGTACGCAAGCGTGTTAGTGTGGGCAAGAATGTGCGTATGAAGATTATGGTAGAGTGTACATGTGTATGTATAGGAATGTGCGTGTATACCAGTGTGTGTATGTGTGTATGTGTGAGAGTAAACAGGTGTGTGTGTACAAACGCATGTGTGTAGTAGCTAACATGTGTGTGTATACTTTGTGCGTGTAGTGTGTGCGTACGTGTGTGTTACTGTGTCACTTTTAGGTGTGTGTGTGTGTAAAAGTCAGTCGGAAATATGTGTTGTTTAGATGTGTTTGTGGATAAAGTGTATATATATATATATATATATATATATATAAAGTGTAGAACAGAAAGAACTCAATAAGCGAAAATCAACAAAATGCAACAAGCGGGAAAAAGACGATAACACACACACACACACACACACACACACACACACACACACACACACACACACACACACACGTATGTATGTATATGGATATGAGAGGCTTCTTTCAGTTTCTGTCTACCAAATCTATTCACAAGGCTCTCGTCGGCCAGAGGCTAAAGTAGAAGACACTTGCCCAAAGTGTCACACAATGGGAAGCAAACCTCTTACAACACAGCACATACCTACATACAGACATACCTACATACCTACCTACCTGCGTACATACATACATTCATACGTACATACAAACATACCTACCTACCTACATACATACATACATACATACAGTAATGCCTCGATATACGAGATAATTTGTTCCCGGAGACCGTTTGTAAAGTGAAAACTTGTAAAGCAGAGCAATAATTTCCCATAGTAGCAATTCGTAATTCGTTTCCAGAAAAATATTTTACACAAACCCGCGCGCAGTGTGTTGATGTATGTGTTAGAGAAAAATTATTGTTAATATTATTGTAATGTTCATTGTCTTTCAAGCTTTGTGTATATTTAGAGGAACATTTTTTATTAGTTTTTTCCTTCTGCTGTTAGTTGTGTTTATATAGTTATGCCGTTAGTATTGTTATATTATTATAACTTACAGATAACCGGGAGATATATACCTTGTCTGTTACCGGGCTAGAGACTAAGAGCACATCGTAGCGTTTTAATTGTTCGCGACAGGATTATTCATAGCATGTCAATATTTATATACTAAGAGCAAATATCCATATCAATAATCTGCTATCTTCCCCATCCGCTTAAAATGTCTGACTCTGCAATGTCGACAAGTGCTGATGATATCCAACTTATTGTACGAAAGAAGTTCTGATTTAGCTACTGCAAATAACGTTGCTAATTAATGAAGCTAGTGTCTGAAATCTCTTTCTGAACTGTTGAACTGACGTTGGATAGGCTCTAGTTTACACAAAAGGGAAAACAATGGCAAGTGGAAAATAGTTTTCACCCTTGAAAAAGGTCATCGTAATTTTGGTACTGGCTGGTTGAGGTGTCAGTCAGCATGGGAAGTAATAAAACAACATTATGTATAAAAGAAAAGAAGAAAATGCGACTATAATTATTGTTTGCATAATAAAAAAGAATAATCTTTCCTAATTTCATGCAAATCCGGTAATATTTCGCCATCAGCATGGTGATGGCTGCACAAACCTTTCTGTGTGAATAACAAACAGGAGATGTAGATTTTCATTCGGAGTTATCTAAATTATCTTAAAACCAAGATGTAAAGCATATTCTAACGGATTTCGTTTACTTAGAGGCTGCTAACTACCTTACGCGTTTTAGTCACTTAAATTTGAACACCTTTTGGTAGCCATTGGACAACGAATATATCCATTAGAATAGTAGAGATTAACTTTCTAAATAGATTTTTGCTGCATTTTTTTATTGTAGAGACTTGGGTCAACTTCAGTTTAGAAAAAGAAAATGAATGATGACAGAAATAATTGTTTCCTTTTTAAGACAAGAGTCTCCTTTATTAAAAGGGAAAGTATCGGTTGATAACCAGTATATTAACAGTAACACAAATGAAAATAGATGAAAGAGCATTGAAATATTGGTGAGCAATCAACTGAGTATTGTGGAACGAAACATCGAATGGTGTTAAGTTTATAATTAGGCATGTAATTCTGTCATGAAGTACAATATGTACAGAAAAGTTTGCCACCAACGTTCCCTCTAAGCTGTGAGCTTGTGTGCATAAAGGAAAACAAAAAAGAAAAAAAACTGTGCGCACGCAAGGTTTTCAGGGTAGCTATCTGCCACAATGTTCATCGCTATGCAGCTATCATGTGATTGTTTTGTGCTTCTAAGAAGGAAATCAAAACTCACTCAAAACGAAAAGGGAAAAACTTTTCTAACTCTTATTGGATCAGCATTGAGTGAATTTGATAGACAGAAACTGTGTAGGAGCACGTCGGATGTAGGTCCTTGTGTTTGTATTTATCTTCCCACCATTGCTTAAGAATCTGTGTTGGTTTGTTTACATATCCGTAAAACAGCAGTTCTGTAAAAGAGACCGATACAATAAGACCAAACTTCAAAAAATAAGTACTGGAGTCAATTTCTTTGACTGACCAGTTCATGGCGGTGCCCCAGCATAGCTGCAGTCCAATGATTGAAACAAGTAAAAGATAGAACAGGAATTAATCTTCTCTCTTCGCTCCTTTGCGCCACATGGGCTCAACTCTCTTCCCTTCTTCATCTAACCCTCTCCTCTTTCTTCTCTTCCTCTCACACCTACTTCCTCCCTTCACTCCCACCCACCTCTCCTCTCTTGCTCTGACACCTACTTCCTCTCTTCACTCCTACCCACCTTCTCCCTTCCACCCTCTTCCTTCATCGTCACCCCTCCACTGTTACCCACCACTACACATTCCA
>NC_068984.1:54099225-54112378 GCF_001194135.2 Octopus bimaculoides
TATATATATATATATATATATATATATATATGTATGTATGTATATAATTAGAAAATGGAAAAAAGAACATAGATTATTAACCAGTACATCGATGTACAATAGGAATACAAAATGGCTGATCATTAGTAAGGAAAGACATACAAAAAAAGGAAGAAGAAAGGACCACTGATGAGGTCACAGAAGTACAGAAGTGTGGCGAAAGAACTCTGGCCGAAATACGATTAAAATAAAGCCGAAGCAAGTGAACACCAAATATATAGTGCATGTGTTTTTATTGGCTAAACTGGCAACATGAACATCCCCAAATCCAACAATATCTGTTTCAACACACTAATTCACATCAAGAAACTTGCAAAACGAATAAATATATACTAGCGACAGAAGCAGTATTAATACTTAAAAGTAATATTTATCCCCACTTAAACGTAGATGTTTTGTTAGAACAAACTATACTGCGGTAGTTAGCATGAAGGAAACTCACATATTACGCCAAAAGTCAATATGAGAGTATCTCATATGCCAACTACCGCAGTTTGTCCTAACAGAACATCCACGTTTAAGTGGGGATAAATGCTACCTCTCGATATATGTTTATATTGTAGCGTATGGCCGTGTGCATGTGTGTGTAATTTGAAGACGATACTATTCTTTCATTACAGTTTCTTCCAAATCGCCTTGTTTCTATGATTTTTTTCCAAATCGATAAACATCGCGTCATGATATTATTTTTCACCATATCTGAAAGGCTCCCTAACATTTCTACAAGCAAATTCTTTAATGTAATTACATTTTGTCTGTGATCAAAGGAATTCCTTTCATAACTATCTAGTCGACATGAAATTAATTGCATCCGTTATTCCTATTGACATTTCTCGATTTATCGACAAAAGCCATATCATTTTTTTTAAGACAGACGTTTTATGGGATGATATATAGGCAGGTATAGATACAGGTGTTTGTATGGTTATGTGGTAAGACGTTTGCTTCCTAACCACATGGTTTCGGGTACCTTGGACAAGTGTCGACCAAAGCCTTGTGAGGAGTTTTGGTCGACGGAAACTGTGTGGAAGTCAGTCGTATGTGTGTGTATGTTTGTGTCTGTCCCCATCCTGCTTGTCAACCAGTATAGGTTTCTTTATGTCTCCGTAACTTAGAGGTTCGGCTCAAGAGACCGATAGAATAAACACCAGGCTTTAAAAAGATAAGTATTTGATTCGATTTGCTCCTGCATGGCCACGGTCCAATGACTGAAGCAACCAAAAGATAAATAAATAAACACATGATCATGCAAACTACATAATTTTACAGACCAGTGATGCTTTATTTTATCAACCCCAGAAGGACAAAATATAAAGTAGACCTCGGCGAGAGTTGAACTCAGAATGTAAAGAGACAACTAAATAATACACGGTATTTCATCCACCTCGCAACCGAAGCTGGCAATACTTTGCTGTTTTGTCGGCACTAGTCAGTGTAGTATCTCATACTAACAATACTCATTGTTGGTTGTTTGGTCATGTTACTGCATATCTAGTTACCGACTTACCTCACTGTCTACTACAGTGACTAAACCCACTCCTATACAGTTGCAATAATTTACGTTCTCACCTTTTACTATTACTACTCTTCTGCTTCCTCCATCTCTTCTCTCTTCTACTACTCTAACTACCACCTCTAACCTCAAAAATTTTCAAAATTTACTGCATTATGATACTGTTTCACTGAAGATGTATAAAGGCTTTTATTTTCAACAATAAAGAGTTATCCATTATACGATGAGAAAAAAATGTTGGAAATATCATTTTGCCACAATGGATAATATCAAATAACATTACATAGATACGATAGTGATAATAGTTTATGTAATTACTGTTTCATACCGAAAATAAATATATTGTCCTTGAGAATTATATTAACAGAGTATTACAGAGTTATTGTAGTTGTGCAAATATGCATATGAATAATTTGTTTTATTTGATTTATTTTTAAAAATATAAGAATTATTTTTAAAATTTGAACATTAGTATTCATTTCATTGTTATGCATATGCCTCTTGAAATATGAATAAGAAAAAATATAAGGTTCTAGAGTGCCCCTATATTGGTCTCAAATTTTGGCACAAGGCCAAAAAGTTCGGGATAGGGAATAAATCGATTCTACCGAAAGGATAAAAGGTAAAGTCGATCTGGCAGTATTTGAACTCAGAACGCTAAGTATTTTGCCCACCTTGCTAACGATTCTGTCAGCTCACCGAATTAAAGTGCTTCTATATTATCTGATAATATTTACAGTGGTAAAAGTATATTCCCAGCATTATCTCTCGTTTAAAGGGCAATACTTCAGTGCTTTCAATATATAAGTAGAAAACTTTTCTCCATACGTTCCAATCAGGCAAGATGTTCCTTGGGATAAAGTACAACAATCTGGTGGTAGCGAAGGCGGAAGTAATGTTGGCAAGACTCACTTCCGCCTAATGTCTCAAGGATATCTTCCCCTTTGTCTATTTTATAGTGAGACTGGCTCCATTTCTCGCTCGACTTCTCAGTATAGAAATTCTCCACCGGGAGGCCTCGTTCAAACCAAATATCGTGCACCTTAAACCAGGCTCCTATGGCAGAAATCACCGTTGGTCGCTATAAACTTGCCTCCCGAAGTGCTGTGTTGCAAGCCCACTGACTTGTCCCGATTGCTATATGTTCCCATAATCTCCTCATACTCTTCCATTTGGTGCCAATCAATTCAATGTCAAAAGTATTTGAGATCGTAATGGTAACACCGACCACATATGCAGACACGGCTCACTTGTGACATAGTTCGAGTACAGTGTCCTCCGCAGCAATGTCACTTGTGCCAGCATAAGCAGGAGAAAAGAGAGGAGGTACTCTTGGTGAACTGAGTGTGCGATGGGAAGCAGTTCGGAGTAGTAGCTGAAAAATATCGATAACAGAACAGGTGCCGTTATACCTTTTGCCGATCTTGTCTTTGAGCTGAAATAGTCGAGCAAGTGTCTCTACTTCCACCCCGACTCCAAGCCATGTGCATTTGTATTGCATTTAGGAGGGCTACTTTAGTAAAAGAAAAAAAATGAAAGAGTCATTTACAGTGATTTAGTGGTCATTCTTGTTCGGAGCCACTTTTGGCTTCCTCCATTCAAAACCCTCTTATCTAGTACATTTCTTAGGTATCCCTCTTTATGTGGGAAACACAAACTCGGAAACTCCTAGTGTGGTTTCCATAAAAATTCTCGTTTGCTGGAGATGTGGCAGCCTCAGCACATATCTGTGCATCATCAGCTACTTCATGCCCAATCCTCCACTCGGCGGATTTTGACAGCAAATGGAGTGCCTGACCAGTGGAACGCGTCCCCTCCACAGAAAGCAGAAGAGCAGACGCTTTATCCTGGTCAGACGGGATGTGGGGCAGGGTAAGACGGTCAGGCAGTAATAAATGACGGAGCTGATGTAAGCGTTCTCCACTTGTGCCAGACCTTTCAAGAATAGCTTCTTGGCCCATTTCTGGGTGAAATTGGCCACCCAGCTAGTTATCTCGTTCCGGTTTTCTCTACTTGGAGACCTGGATCAAGCCAGACTTCAAGTAGTTTAACCGGTTCGTTCGTCCGTCCAGTGCCACAAGGCACAATTGGACGGTATAAACCTGCTTTTCCAGCTGCCAAGCTGTAGGCCACTGACTTTTCTTTGTTGATTTTTGCTCCTGTCACCGCCTTATAGTTTCTTAGGGCAGTACCCATCTCCTCGACATGCTTCGTATCTGACACTATGATGGTGACGCTGTGTGCGTATGCCGGCATGGAATCTTCGCGTACTAGTTCATATTGGTCGTCAACCCCATCGAAATCTTTCGATTGATCTAAAATTGATCGGGGCCCCACTTATGACAGGTTCCTCATACACTCTTTCGATGATGCATCGTATCAGGTGGAAGGTGTGGATAGATGTGTTCGGAATGGCGCATGTTTACACATCTCAGTACACATGTTTACACATCTCAGTACACATGTTTACACATCACATTGCCCTAGCAATTTACAAAATTTTGAAATCTGATTTTAACAGAGTTAGGGGCCGAAAATAATTTATGTTATTCTATTTGTTTCTCGGCAGAGTCACCGCTCCTCGACATACAAAACTGGGGCGGTGGTGGGTGTTGTTCTATTTCCCGTCGCAGTAGATATTTGCCAAAAGGTCTCCAAACAAGTCTGGCATGTAAAGTAAAGTTACTTGGCGGACCGTCTAAACCTGGTGATTTAGCAGCCGTACAGCACCATCGTTTCCTGCATTTCCGCAGTTGTTATCGGTTTTTCATCGTTATCGCAGCTGTGATCAACTTTCCGCAACACTCCGCCTCTCTCATCGTGAGTCGCGACAGGCCGTCGAGGTAGGCACTGCAGCCCATTCTGCGATCCGGCCCGCTACTCGTCCTGAATGGTCGAGCGAAGTGCCGCTGAAAAGTCATTCACAACTGCTAGGGTTTGATTAGCTCGAGTAATACGCGTCCATTATGGTCCATTATATGCCTATGTTGCTACGTTTCGCTACTGCTACTTGCGTCAGTCAGACGGCTTTTCTTCCTTCGTGTCTTAAAGCACGCGCCTTATCTTTAACAACACATCCTTCGTGCTTTACGCCGGAAAATTGGTGAAGCGCCAATCTCCTTGCAAGCATGTCGCTTGCGATACCTTACCTAAGCGTTTTTCTAAGTTTCTGACGGAATCTTTCACTAATCTAGTTTTGCTATCGCTATTTTCATGCTAAAACTGAATTGAATCTATTTTAATCACTTTTTTCAGAGCGAAGCACTTTATTATTGCCAACTGCTCGCATCGACTCCCGCTTAAATTATTCTCTAATCTGGTTCTCTATAAGCTTGTCGCGTCGAGAGCAACGCATTCAGCTTCCAGCAATCGAGGTAGACTGCATAGATAACAAATTCAATACTACTACTACTACTACTACTACTACTACTACTACTACTACTACTACTACTACTACTGCTGCTGCTGCTGCTGCTGCTGCTGCCGTTGCTGCACCTAATAATAAAAATGATAATGTTGATGATGATGATGATGATGATGATGATGATGATGATGATGATGATGATGATGATAATAATAATAATCGTTATAATAATAATAATAATAATAATAATAATAATAATAATAATAATAATAATAAATGACTTGATACATAGCCTCTGATCTTAACTGACTGGAAGTGTTATAATGTACATTGCTTTGTCATGGTATAAAAGACGGGCCACAGCAAATATTCTACTCAATACCACAGATTTGCTTGTCATTTGTTTGACCTTAACCAGTTGAACATGTCCTTTTGTGGCAGACGATATGTGCATCTCTGATCACGAGCAGAAGTAGTGGGGGAGAATTATAGCCATGTGTTGAGAGGAATTCTTTAGGGTCTGGATAATTCACCTTTGGAAACATGGGTCTTTCGTTCAACATCCTTAAAAATCCTTATTCAAGGACTTTTGAGCGGGATGGGCTACTCAACTTGGAGAAAATTCTAATTGGCCCCACCTGCAAAGTTTTGCGCTGTTTATCTTGATATGAGATCACCATGTCGCGCACATATGATTGTGATGCATGTGCCTGGTGTACTCTTATCAGACGGGTAGTCATGATGGGTATATTTTATCCCAGTGTCACTTTGATGGCATGCACTGCTCTCTCACTCAATGATGATGATACTACTACTACTACTACTACTACTACTACTACTACTACTACTACTACTACTAATAATAATAATAATAATAATAATAATAATAAGTTCATCTATTTTCCACAAGGGCGAAGGATGAGGGGGGCACACAAAAACAGACATAATGTGTTGGGGTTTACATATAATGAAATGACTAAAATAAATAAAGAAAGTAAATATACACAGTATACACTGAGAAAAAAAAGGGACATATGCATAGCATACAAAGGTTTAAAAAAAAGTAGCGGGGAGGATGATAAAGATGTGGCCTTCCTGATACGGAAAAAAAGCCTCTAGGGATAATCGAGAAACCCCACTGTCAGAGATTTCTCTGAAGCCCCAAGAGCAAGTGCCTTCTCCAATTCCTTCTCTCCGACTCACTGGTCTACATAGGTACTATCCACTCTTGCCATTTTCGCAATTTTCACCACATTTCAATAAACTCACTCGAGGACAGTACTTCCCTCCCCACTCTCAATTTCCTTTTCAAGTGCAACTTGAAGAAGTCAATGAGAGCTTTACCAAAGAGGAATGTATCTGTTCTCATGCCTTTCAGCTTTGTCCACCAAACAATCTCTTTCACCACAGCTACCAGGCAAAGAAAAACTGCCTTGCCTAATCGACTGAAGGAGGGCGGCGGTGCGATCATCACTACAGACTCGGCCAACAGACGGATCTGTCCCACACGCAACAGCAGCTGTTCGACATACCCTACAAGCCAGCAATGCCCAGATACTGAACAAGGGCGTATGACAGCACATCCGTGCCTGTAGAGTTTATCTCGAACCGGTAGCGCCCCCCCCCCCGGTAACACTGACAGACTAAGGACATCTGGAAATTACCTATGATAGTCCCCGACTGGAAAATCCTCCGAAACAAACTAGCCAGTTTCATGATCACATAACCCCCTAACATCTGGCCTTCTAATTCCCCAGATCTCAATCCATTGGACTATTACATGTGGAGCGTTGTTGAGAGAGAGATGTCAATGAACACTCTCATAACACCAAAGATTCTTTGAAAGCTGCCATAGTCCACTTCATTCAAGTATGAAGATGATTTAGATTTCATATAGAATCAGTTGTTGAAGCTGAAGGTGGCTTTATTGAATAACATTATAGAAAATAAGGTTTCTTTTTATCCTCATAACAGTTTTTGATAAATAAAGTTATTTGTTATATATATGTGTTTTTATTAACATAAATATGTCCTCAAATATCTTACGCACCCTGTATATGTGTGTGTGTGTGTGTGTGTGTGTGTGTGTGTGTGTGTGAGTGCGCGCACGCGCACATATGTGTGTGTGTGTTTGTGTGTGTGTGTCTGTGTGTGTATCATAAAACTTGCTATTAATGTTTCTTCTATCGACTCTTAAACCACCATTTACGGCCATTACAATTTGCAATTAGTATTTTCATGACGCCCGAACACATCATGATTAGAAATGTCTGAAAACATAATAAATCCATTAATGAATACACGGACAGCTGTTTCATTGGGATTTATTTGTTATATCTCTTTGGCATGGTAAGGTTAGAAAATTCTTATGTAAATCTAAGTTATTGATTCCCAACGGCTCAGAGATGATTAAATAATCGTCTTTACTTGTGCTACTGAGGAATTTTTGTATCTTTAGCTGAAAAGAAAATAAGCTTAGAAGAATTATAAATTATAGGATGTGACAAGAGTATGAAATAAAAGGTAAGCTTCCAAACTTCGATTCGAAGTTGTTGCTAACCAGTAATCCTAACTCGAGCTAATGTATGAGGCCTGTATGAAGTCGCTCTAACAGATATAATAATAGTCAAAGGCGGTGAGTTGGCAGAACCGTTAGCGCACCGGGAAAAATGCTTTGCGACATTTTGTCCGTCTTTATGTTCTGAGTTCAAATTCCGCCAAGATCGATTTTGCCTTTCATCCTTTCAGGGTCGATAAAATAAGTAGCAGTTGAATAGTGGGGTCGATGTAATCTACTTAAACCGTCACAGAAATTGCTGGCCCTGTGACTTAGTGAAATCTCCCTCAAATTTCAGCCTACTCTCTTCACAAAAACCACAAGGATAATGTTCACCTGGATACAGTACTTGAATAATTCATGGATTGAATGTCTGGTCATAGGTTTTCTCAATCAAAATCGACCTTTGGCCAAACAACACACCCTGCTACCAAAAAAAAGTATTGTACACGGATTAAATAAACGTTTTATTTTATTTCATTGCTAGTCTTATTGAAAAAGGAATAGTTATAAATAAATGTTCTCACGCCTCCTGGTTTGTTACTCCTGATTTGACACCTGCTAGCTACTAATCTTGATCAGAAACGATAGTTCGTCTCGTTAATTAGCAATTTCGTTGTTAATGATTCACGAATCTTCCATTTATATTCAGATTTAAGATTTGAAGATTTATGTTAGTGTGCAGAAGAGAAGTTGTATATCTATAGCTTTCTCGATACAAGTTTTCAACTAGACAGAAGAAAAGGCCTCACCTAGATTATTATTGAGATATTTTGTCCTTCTCCACCTTTTTTTTATTAATGTAAAAACAAAACTGAGTTCGCATCCGAACAATTCTTCTGTCTTCTCCTATGACATGAATTTGATTAGGCTTAAACAATGCCGTACGTAAAAGTTACTTTCAATTAAATACGAATTTTGTCTTTTATGTTGTTTTTCTTTTTTATTTTTGCGTATGACATTCAGGTACAGCACCTTTGAATCTAATTGTTCAAGAGAGTAATGTAGCAGAAGTTATCTCCATCATCTGTGTTAAATGGGTTTCATAGAGATTGTGAAAATAGTTTTAAACTTTTAAAGCTTACCCAACGTCAAAGTTCTTCAAGTACGGCAGTACGGCAGTAGTCACACTATTTGAGCTATTTCCCATTGCACTCTTTTTTTCTTTTTCTTTTTTTGCAGTTCATAATTGTTGGCGGTTGAAAGGAAAGCATAGGTGCAGAAGAAATGCTTGCAGGATTGAGGGTAGTTTGGAATGATCTCGATGGACCGAGGGGGCCAAATATCCTGAGAAGGTTTATGTCAACAGGTGGATAACACAGAAATGTTAAGTTTAGGCGGCGAGCTGGCAGAAACGTTAGCACGCCGGGCGAAACGCTTAGCGGTAATTCGTCTGCCGCTACGTTCTGAGTTCAAATTCCGCCGAGGTCGACTTTGCGTTTCATCCTTTCGGGGTCGATTAAATAAGTACCAGTTACGCACTGGAGTCGATATAACCGACTTAATCCGTTTGTCTGTCCTTGTTTGTCCCCTCTGTGTGTAGCCTCTTGTGAGCAGTAAAGAAATAAGAAATGTTAAGTTTAATTAGGCTGCTCGACTTGTCTCATTCATTCATTGAAGCTAAAGGAAGTTGAGACAGAGAAAAAAGAAGTATACAGAAGTTAAGTTATGAACCAATAAACATCAATTTTCTATGAATGTAAATAGAATAAGTCAAGGTAACGACAAAGAATCTTAATCGACTACACCCTACAACAACAACAATAATCTTAGAAACATCTTTGGAGATACATCGGAATTGAAATGTTTTTCTTCTTCTTCTTCTTCTTCAAAACTTATCTTTTATTTTCTACTTCCTTCAGTAGTGAGACTACTACTGTACTGCGGCACCAGCTTGAAGAACTTTTAATCGAATGAATCGATCCTTATTCCTTGCTTTTTAAAGCCTGGTACTTATTCTCTCAGTTTCTTTTGTGAAACCACTAAGTTACGGAGACGTAAACACATCAACACTGATTGTCATGTGGTGCTGTTGGACACACACACACACACACACACACACACACACACACACACACACACACACACACACACACACACTCACACACACAGGGTGTGATGGGTAAATTGTCGCCATTTTATATTTTTAAATTCGGGCATGCGCATTGTTTGTTTTTGATTTTGTCGATTACGCAGTATAGTAGAGTCAGTTGGGCACTGTCTGTGAGAAAAAAAAAACAGCACTATGACGCAATTAACTTTGTCAGAAATTTGGAAACAACATGCTATACTGCTTGGCATTCGCACCGGAAACTCCAAGTCGAACATTTCAGACTATCTGGGTGACAATCTGAGGAGAGTGCAAATTGAGGGCATGTTCCGAGAGTGTTAAAAATCAAACATCCAGTCAACATCATGGTGTTTGGAGTAATCACTAGTGATGGCCACGTTATGCCTTCTTTCATCTTCTCACACGGCCTCACACTCAACACGGAGGCCTACATCAAGTGCCTGGAGGTGGTAGTGCTGCCCTTGGTCAAGAGAGTAGCTGTTGGAAGACCCTGTGTCTGGCAACAGGACTCTGCACCATGCCACACAAGCAGGAGAACCTAGTCATGGCTGTCAGACAATTTTTGCAACCACATCACCCCTTACATCTGGCCACCTAACTCCCCTGACTGCACCTTCTTGATTATCATGTGTGGGGCACAGTTGAGCGAGAGACCAACAAAACTCCGTATAACACCGTAGATGAACTGAAGGCAAGGATTATGGCAGCATTCACCAGCTTAAACAAGGAGACCGTCCAGAAGAGTTGCTGAAGATTCCTAAGTAGTCTAGAGGCCGTAATTGAAGCCAAGGGTGATTTTATTGAAGAAATTTATTCTTTAGTAATTCAAGATATTTTTATGCAATTTTGGTACACATATCTATTAAAATGAAAATGTCAATGTTATTTTCATTTTTGCGTAATTTAGACGACAGTTTATTCACCTTGTCTATATGCGATAGGGTTCTTTCAGTTTCCGCCTAACAAATCCACTCATAAGACTTCAGTCGGCCCAAGGCTATAGTAAAAGACACTTGCCTAAGGTGTCACGCAATGGGACTGAACCCGGAACCATGTGGTTAGGAAGCAAGCTTCTTACCACAAAGTCTCTTAGCTGAAGCTATTTGAAATCCTAACGCTGTTCTACTCTCCCTCCTGTTTTGTTGTTGTTGTTGTTTAACCCTTCTTTTGTCTGTCCTGTGTATCATGTGTGATTTATAGGACATATTTCTCTGTCGTCTATGCATCATATACGATGCACATTCTCAATTATGTTTTTCATCCATCAGAGTAACTTGGGACTTATGAAAGGAAAGCTTTATACTATTCAAAACGTATGAAACAAAGGTTAATTCGAAGCCTGAAAACAAGCATAGGCGTTTTGGACGGACAAAGGGTTAATTTAAACTTCCTTTTTCTATATGTCTTGCATCATGTAAGTGGCTATTCCCTCTGATGTATATAAACCAAACTGCCCTAATTACGAAACTCAGATAATGGTTTGTGGTATAGACACAAGGTCAAATATTTGGGAAGGTTGCGTGGTCACTCAGATCGATCGCTGTACATTGTTGCATTATTTTATCGACTCCTGAAAGTTAAAAGGTTAAGTCGACATCTACGTGCTTTGAAATCAAGACGATAAGGGAGAGTAACTAAATATTGTAAGCCAGTTCAACTGACATTCTACCAGTTCTGCCAATCTACCGTCCTTGTTGCTGTTAACTCATCTTAGTCAGGTCTGATCGAGCAAATCTATAATCAAGACGTTCGTGTCGTCACCATCCGACCCGTTCTTTTGTGTATCTGAGACCACATTAACTAATACATCTTTAAAATGGGGTTGTTTTCTTTTTTAGGAAATTTGACTGCTGTTTCTAGCTGGTTAAGTGACTACGTGGATGTTCTCTCTAACTGGTTCGTTCATCATTCGTCTGAAGTCCAGACAACGGATCTTTTTTAAAACGGGGGCCACATTTTTCATTAATGTTTTACGTAGTGTTTTTGGTACCGAAAGACTTTCAAACTTCGTATACTTATCTATTTTGTGTTATAGAACAGAAAAATATTTTTGTATTCGAATTTATTTCATGTAAAAAATTGTCTTATTTCGATAATTTCAACCAATCACTGACGTCCATTCAGCCGATATACATTAAGTGCCGACTACATAAACAAACGATTCTTCGTTTTATTTGCTTTTTTCATTTTAAATTTGCTTTAACCCTAACCCTAACCCTAACTCTAACCCTAACCCTAACCCTAACCCTAGGATTAGGGTTAGGGTTAGAGTTAGGGTTAGGGTTAGGGTTAATTGTTTCAGAATCGTTTGTTTATGTAGTCGGCGCTTAATGTATATCGGCTGAATGGACGTCAGTGATTGGTTGAAATTACAGAAATACGACAACTTTAACATGGAATAATTTATGGATTTCTTTTTTTTTTAAGAAGACTAAGAGAAAAAGATGTTTTATATGACACATTCTACCAGTGTTCCAAGTTTCAAAGTGTTTCGTTAATGAAAAATGTGGCCCCCGTTTTAAAAAAGATCCCAGACAACTATTTTTAATACAAGCTCAAGACCTGAAATTTTGGCCGGAGGAGATTAGTTGATTAAATCGGCCTCTGCTGGACTGGTACTTAATTTTTCGATACCGGAAGGATGAAACGAATTTGACTTCGACAGGATTTAAAGTCAGAACGTAAGGGGCCTGAACAAATACTGTAAGGTATTTTATCCGGGACTCTAGCAATTCTGTCACTCCGTCATCCTTTTTGGAGCACTGATAAGTCTTTCTAATATTGGCACAAGGCCAGAAGTTTTGAGGGGATCAGAAGTCGATTACATCGACTCCCAGTGTTCAGCTGGTACATATTTATCGAACTCGAAAAGATGAAAAGCAAAGTCGACCTCGACAGCATTTGAATTCAGAATATAAGGGACCGGAACAAATGCCACTAAGAATTTTGTCCGGCGCAGTAACGATTCTGCCAGCTCGTTGTCTTTTTTGGAGCAAAGATTATCTTTTCTATTATAGGCACACAGATAGACATTTTGGGAGAGGGGAATAGTCGATTAAATCGATCCCCAATATTCAGCTGGTACTTATTTTATCGGTCCCAAAAGTCAATTTCGGCAGCATTTGAACTCAAAACGTAAAGATCCAGAAGAAAATTTTTAGGTCGATGCGGTTAAGATTCTGTCAGCTCGCCGCCTTTTTTTGAAGCACAGATAATAAAGTAGAGCGGCTGTTAATGTGATGCTGTTATTACGTAAATGAAACAATGCAATTATTATTCATAATACAAAGAAAGAAAGAGAAAGGGAGGGGAATAGGGGAGAGAAGAGCAACGAGAAATACAAAGAAGACAGGCAGACAGACAAGGTAAGCGGGTTTGTTTGTTTATTTCAGAATTGTATTTATAAATTCAAGATAAAACAGCTAAAAGACGTCATTCTTAGATGAAATAGAGGTTAAGAGGTTTTAGATTATGTATAGAATAAAATAGAAAGAAAAATGTTACAGCAATATCTAACTTTCTCACTGCCGTGACTTTCAACCTCTTTCTTCCCATCCCCCTCACTTTCTCTCTCTCTCTCTCTCTCTCTCTCTCTCTCTCTCTCTCTCT
>NC_068984.1:54112722-54114458 GCF_001194135.2 Octopus bimaculoides
GCCGCAGCCGCCACCGCCGCCGCCGCCTAACTTGCTGCACCACCGTTACTAGCCACATCTACATCACCATTCACATTTTGTGGCCAACACTACATTGACGACGACGACGACGACCACCACCACCACCACCACCACCATCACTGCTGGTGCCACCACCATCGCTACCTTTAGGAATAATAACTTCATCCTCCACTTCCTACCACTACATGTACATTTCTTTTGCTGCCATTTCCATCACTTAACTCCTGCGGTCACCACCACCACCACTACCATTGCCATAATCAACATCACCACCACCACCAACAAGAAGAAGAAGAAGAAGATTAAGGACACTGACCTGCTTCCATAATCATTTATAGTCACGTGAATGAAGGTACGGTAGTGAAAGCTTCCAAATCCTCTTTAACGATTTATTTATGGTAACAACATTGTCATGATACAAACATTTTTCTCTCTGGGTTACTTCGTTCAGTCATTATTTCTTTCTGTAGTTTAGCAGCTTTTTCACACTCTTACACTCATATTCATATACACTCATATCTACATATACATGAAATCTTCCGTAATCCTTGACAGGTCAATGGGTCACTACTGAAGACATTTGTTTGTATGTTTATTAATGCCATACTGCACTACACAGACTGTATCAAGAGATTTTTTATTCAGCACAGTGTATCTTAAAACGACTGAAAGAATATATGTTTTGGAATTCCAACTACGTTTCGTGGTTCGCTACCTAAACAGCTTCATTATAGGATCCAGTGACTAAAGACATCATAGGGAGGAACCACGTCCGATTTCAGCCCCTATTCCTCTACCGTTTTCGACGTGGCGTCCCCATCTTTTGGACGTGTCTTCAGCTCTGGTGTGAAGATATTTTGTGCCTCCAGCTAGCAGGTCTGACGTGTCGCCTCTATTGCGAAGTGCAATAGTCGACGTGAAACCAATGGTAACTATTTGACCGGTTATATGCCATAGCAACAATATACAACTCGACTATAATATATATATATATATATATATATATATATATATATATATATATATATATATGTGTGTGTGTGTGTGTGTGTGTGTGTGTGTATAAACAATATATGAGTATATGCATATATATGTACATGTATGTACATACTTTCATCTACATGTACATAGTACATATAGATAGATATCTGGGTACATGACGTTGCAAAAGAACATGGACAAAATGATAAACAAGGTACAAAAAACAAGCAGGCCACATAGAGAACTTATCCTTCATCAGTTGCCACCATTAAAACACCGGCGTTTCGAAGAGTTAGGGCAGTACGCATCGTTAAAATGGCTCTTCCCACGAACACAAATTAAATTTTTTTCGTGGAGGATAGTGGCGGACGGAAAACAAGACAGGAAAATGAAACGGTGAAATAAACAAACAAAAGGGCTGTACAGCCAGACGTGGAGAAGTGTGTATGTATTGAACGCTGTGAAGCACGAACTGGAGAGGCGAAGAAGTGCGTGCGAAGCTTGGGGAGTCCAAAACCGAAAAGAAATAGCAACCGGACACACGTGACTAGTGAGGGGTAGGGAGAAAGAGTAGCAGAGGGAGAAGAAGGGGAGGAAGTAGAATATAAGTGAGCAATGAGAGGTAGAGAGGGAGAGAGATAGTAGTAGTGACGGTGAGAGGCGAAAGACGAACAACGAGAGCTAGAGAGAGAGAGAGAGAGAGAGAGAGAGAGAGAGAGAGAGAGAGAGAGAGA
>NC_068984.1:54115148-54119415 GCF_001194135.2 Octopus bimaculoides
ATATATATATACATATATATATATATATATATATATGCGCAGGATTCGCTGTGCGGTAAGAAGCTTGCTTCCGGTGTATGGTTTGTCAGCTGAATTGTTGGTTTTGCGATTCACACACGTGTTTTTTTTTGTGTGTGTCTTAGTGGTGCGACGTTTTCCCTCTTGTTTAATGGGGGGAGGGGGCGTCGGGGGAGGAGTTGCGAAAGTTTGAAATTGTTCTTCTTCAGATTTCGTGAACTGTCCTTCTTTAGACTTTGTGTCATCTGTGGAAGAAATGGTGGAGTGTTTGAAGAAGATAGACGAAGCAATGTAGACGAAGAATTATGCAGAGGCGACGAAGGAAAGAAGCGAAGACGTGAGGCTGGAGGATGTAAGCAAATTCAAGGGAATGATTAAAAGGGAGGGAGACGAAGTGAAGGTGGTCCCCCACATAGAAGTGTTAAAAGAGTAAAATGCGAAAACTATAATTTATAGAACATACTCGGTAACAGCCAGGAAGATTGGAGTCATGTCAACGGCTCAAGTGGAAAAGGCAATTAAACCAATCTCGCAGGGAATTGCCTTCCTCGCCAGAGGTAGAAAATTTGGAACAGTGGAGGTGCGATTTCGGGAGGTAGCTACTGCCAGGCTGCACTGATGAAGTGGTTCTTCTACCCATATACCTTGGGAGACGTGCTTCCAGGGTTAGGGTAGAAGATATACCCCAAGAAGTGGATGTAGCCTGGCTGGTAGCTGCCATACTGCTAGGCGTGGAAGAGGTGTTGATCCTCCAGTCCACCAGAACAACCTACAGGAACTGTCAAGGACAAGCCTCGATATGGTGGTACAAGTTGCAGTGGAAGATATAGAAAATATGGTAGAGACAATCACGGTTGGAGACGCAACACTGAAAGTCAGAGTGGAAGGGAGGATTCCGCGGTACTATAAATGTGGCCTAAAAGGCCACATCAGAGCGTATTGTCCTCCACCACCTGTGAAAGCTAAAGAAAGACAAAGGGGTGAGAAAGTGGCTGGTGCTCCACTACCCGTGGAGGTTGAGGAAAAGGAGAGTGAAGCGGCACCGCAGATGAAGACCAGTACCAGCGTCGAAGAAGAGATGGACAATGAATAGGAAACAGCTGGGAAAAAGTGAAGAGGAAAAAGCACACGCTGTAAAGAACGACCCCATCCCACACCCACCCACACCCACTCTACCCAAACCACTCCCTACAGAAACCAGCCCTCAGCATGTCCTACCAGACATAAACGCAAGCACAAACACACAGGAGCTCCAAATTTCCCCACCTCCGCCCTTGAAAAAATATGTTATAATGTACAGTGGGGACAATGAAGTGTATAACAAAATGGACTCGTGGGACGTATCAAGAGGGAAAGGGATGACCGAGTACTTTCGTTGTGTAGTGGCAGACCCAGCATATATACCAAGATTAGAGGACTTTGAGGAAAACCATAACTATGAGTGCTGGGTCAATGCCTAAGCAAGTAAGTGTTTATGATATTTTAAAGAAGCTCAATGTAAATATCCTTCGGAGGAATGATAATTAGCTCTCGCTAATAATTGTGTTATAAACTAGTGTTTAAAAAGAAAAATGAAGTCGCTCGGAGGTGGGGCCGAACGGCTTCATTTCATTTTTCATTTTATTTAATTCGTCTTTTCCATTCGTTTTGGGTTTTTTCCCCACCTTGTGCTGTCCCCTCTATGTACGGCCTTCATGGTCAATCTCATAAAATAAAGAAGCTTGCTTCCGGTATATCGTTTGTCAGTTGAATTGTTGTCTTTGTGAGTGGTGCACTTGTTTTCTTGGTTGTCTTAGCGGTGCTACGTTTTCCCTCTTGTTTAATGGAGGGGCGTCGGGCTAGGAGTTGTGAAGAATTGAATTGTTATTCTTCAGACTTTGTGTCGTCTGAGGAAGAAATGGTGGAGTGTTTGAAGAAGACTGACGAGGCAATGGGGACAAAAAAATTATGCAGAGGTGACGAAAAAAAAAGCCGAAGACGTGAGGCTGGAGGATATAAGTAAATACAAGGAAATGATCAAAAGGGAGGGGAACGAAATGAAGGTGTCCCCACTAAAGAAGCGTTAAAGAAAGAGATGAGAAAACAATAATGTATAGAACGTACCCGGTAGCAGCCAGGAAGATTGAAATCATGACGATGGCTCAAATTGAAAGGGCACTTAAAACAATCAGGCAAGGAATTTCCTACCTTCCCAGAGGAAGAAAGTTTGGGATAGTGGAGATGCGTTTTCGGGAGGTAGCTACTGCCAGGCTGCGCTCAGCTACACCTTTAAAAGCCGAAGAAGTGGTGCTTCTACCCGTATACCTTGGGAGACGTGCTTCCAGGGTTAAGTGGATGTAGCCTGGCTGGTAGCTGCTAGGCATGGAGGAGAAGGTGGTGGTCCTCCAGGCCACCAGAACACCCCGAAGGAACTGGCAAGCGCAAAACCTGGACATGGTGGTACAGGATTGTCCTCCACCACCTGTGAAGGTTAAGGAAAGAATTACAGGTACGGCAGAAATAGGAAGTAAGAGTGAGAGAAAATTGTGGTGAAAGAGTACAGCAGGGTTCACCACCATCCCCTGCCGGAGCCTCGTGGAGCTTTAGGTGTTTTCGCTCAATAAACACTCACAACGCCCGGTCTGGGAATCGAGACCGCGATCCTATGACCGCGAGTTCACTGCTCTTACCACTAGTGTGTGTTTCGCTTTTTTTTTTTTGCGTTTTACTGCATAAACGTCACCAATGGCCTACCCTAAGTAATTACTGACGACACGTACCTGATAGATAGATAGATAGATTTAAAAATATCAATCGACTAAAAAAATTCTTTTTTTACTTTCCTCAATTAAAAATATGTAAAAAAAAAGTTCATTTCATAAAAACCATGGTAGTATGAAGTGTAGGAGCGTAAGAGAATTCGACAAAATCAAGTCAAAACACATTTACGGCCATTTCGGGAGTTCAATGCCGCGGTCGATTGATATTTTTATTTAGGTCTTTAGTCGCCTGACACACTTTAGTAATTCATTTGGATTGCTTATTTTTAGTCGATTGTATAAACCTTCTTGATTGGCCGTTCTATATATTTGTATTTTATTTGCATATATATTTTTTACCTTCTTTGTTTTTTATGTACGTATTCTTTTTATATGTTGAAGGCTATGGTAATATTTATACATGATCAATTTTGTATAGAAGCGTGGTGTAATATAAAGTCGTTGACTCGAATTTGATGTTTGTCCTCAAATCCATGTTTGTTTGTTTTTTTTTAATCTCTGTCTCAATTTCAGTTGAGCACTTCTTTTTTGCAGTCTTATAAACCCTTTTGTTTCCATAAAAAGAGGGAAAAATTATTTCTTGTCGGATATATATATATATATATATATATATATATATATATATATATCCGAGTTTGTGTGATTGTATATAGAATATATTAATCGATGATATTCCAGTCCCACTGTCTTTGCTACACGCATGACACGATCCAAGTAGTCTTGTGCTTCTATAAGGCTATGAGCAAAGAGTGACAAAATAGACAGAAGGAGAACGGCATGTGGAGCAATGTCTGACATCAACCCAACAACGAAGATAAAAATGTACAAAAGTCTGTCTTCCGATTTTTACATATGGATACAAGACATGGGTAACGAATACGAATCAGCAAAGGGTTATGGTGAACACTTTTCACGCAAGAAACCTGACGAAAATATATATCAGATATCCTATAACGACCATATTTCCAATGATACATTGTACTAAATGGCTGACAGAAAGTAAATGAGCACAAGGATAAAGGAACGACGGCTGAGATGGATTGGTCACCTGCTGCAACTCCCACCCAATGGATGCTTAACACCCAACAAGATGGAAAGCGCGAGAGGGAACAACCAAGAACGACTCATTACTGTATAATTCGTGCAAACTGTTGGATGTTGCTCAGTGAAACACTTCTAGTGGCTGAAGATGGAAATGAGTAGAAAGCTTTAATAAACTATGTCTGCCAATGACTAAGTATATCCTTTTCCCACTATTATTCATATGGCTGTGTTGAATTTTGAATAATGTGTATGTATATATAAAAAAGCAAATATATAAAAGCATTATTACTGTTAAAAACAGTAATAATGAGGTGGTTAGCAAGACTTGTACCTAAATAGGTATAAGAAATATTTGAATAAAATACCGCTTGCCAAAGATGAAAGCGAAAACTTCACACATGAGCAATGCAATGAATATTTTATTGTATGTATATATAAAAAAGCAA
>NC_068984.1:54119429-54122316 GCF_001194135.2 Octopus bimaculoides
ATATATATATATATATATATATATATATAAGAGTACAGGGTTTAAGTCAATCATGTACCTAAATAGTAAAGCACCAAGTTCGAGTTAGAAATAGCAATCATGTACAAAACAAAATGAGAGGAACATATAGGTACATACCAAAGTACAGACGGATTAATATTCCAGAAGCATATACGATCACAAGCACCCAACTGAATATACCACGAGTCTAAAGGTTATACGAAGGAACAGACACTGCACCAGTTGTACTGCACTTAATAGATTCCAGATCTATATTTGCAGGTTTCGAGTAAGGTGAATAATAAGTAAATAACAACAGAGGGAAATTGCTTCATTAACTACAGCTGTTTCAAATGAGTTTTTTTTAAAATTTATGAAGAGAATTATTACATCATCCGAAAAAAAAGCCCGTTTTCATCAGGTGAATATACACGAATTAAACATTAAAAAAAGACATTCCAAGAATCAACATTATGTGCCACTTCATGATTCCTGGCTATTTTGACCTAGTTCTTTAGGAAGGGTGATAGTAGTGCAGGGGTTTGTTTGGATATACATATATAGATATCGCTATGTAATCATCATTACATTAAGATGCTCTACGCTTTCAGTTTTACTGTTGGCAACTAAGAGCAAATCTTTTATAAAATAATTCTGAAATCTAGTTTTAATTAATTTATTTATTTCATCAAATTTAAGTAAAATAGTTTAGATATATTGTGCGTGTATATGTATTTGCGCGCGTGTATGCGTGTGCGTGTGCGTGTATGTGTGCGCGTTACTTCATCTTACCATATCTGGAAGAACAATATAAAGAAACGGTATTTTCATATTAAACTCCTGTGATTTTCCGCTTGACCTTTGAAAAATGTCACATTAATGATATATTTTAAGATTGCAAGATGTTGTTTGTCAGTTATTTTTGATAAATTGGCACGTTGCCGACCACTTTATTAAATCGTCGTATTATTCAGATTTGTTGACTGATGTCAGGATAAGGTAATTGTGTGTACGGTTGTTGAGGGTTAATAGATCCTCGATACTCGAAATCTTGCTCGAGTGGTCTTTTGAGGTTGAGATTTTAAGTCAGTCTAATACGGCAGTACATGTCCTCTCGCTAAGAGCCGTATCAACAAGGTGCTGATGCTGGAAATCACGAGAACAAATTTGCTGTGGGTGAACGGATAAACCCAGAACGGAAATGCAGTAAGCAAAGCACCTCTTGCTATGCAGTAAGGACATCTATATTTGTTAGTAAGGAGGCTGCTTGATGTAAATTAATCTCGATCTTATTTGATATGATAGCAGAGTCTCAGTATTGATGTTGGAGCTAGCCTGTCAGCTAGGAGCAGAATATTTTTGGAAAGTTAGCTGAAATAAATATCTGTTGTACACAATTCGTCAGCAAAACATTTTTAAAAGAAAATTTTTAAAACTATAGATATTAATTATTAAATATAAAAAGTAAAACTGCTAATTCAATGCATTGAATTCAGTATGTAATGACTAATACCTTTGTCATATTGCAATGCAATTGGCCGTTGTTGCAGGGAATACTTTGCCATCAGAAAAGCCTTACCTAACTAATTCACCTAACTCTGACGTTGAACTAGTTGCCACTGTAAATAGTTTTAATCAGCTTGTCAAATGCATACAATGTCACCAGAATTAGCATAACAATCATATCATATCTCCAGAACACAAATCAGTTTAATTCCTTGGAAAATTACATCTAACACCATTTGCAAGGTTTGTTCTGTATCAGTTGTCAAATCACTTTCTTTATTAATTGAGTTTGAAATACATGTGTAGCTTGCACTTGATTCACTATTGATATTTGTGTCATTGTTTATTTGATCTGCATTGTTTATTTGATCTATTCACCGCAGGACTAATCACAGCTGTATTATTCCTGCTTGAGATATAAATCTAGCTTGTGTGTTCATCACTTCTGCTACAACGATACAAAGCTGGAGCTAGAGCTTCATAAATCATTGTTGTTGGTGATTATATTTCTCTATCAAAGCTGACAGACTAAGGAGTCTTCCTGGATGAAGGTTTTTCCGATAACTCAAAAGCATGCAGCTCAAATATACATATTCGTACTTGAGGTAAAGGATGTACGACACAACAATGGCAAGCCCGGTTAAATAACAGCAAATTTCAATAGCAGATTCAGACATGACAGAGGTTTGACTGCGTTACTTGATTGTTACAAGAAATTTCAGGACATTAATGACAAAAGACAACTAATAATTTTCAAGAAATTCTCAGGACTTGAGGAAATGAACTTTGCAGTATAGGATCCGCGGCAATATCATCGATTCAATAAAAACTGAGAGTTACTGAGAGGGTCAGATTACTATATCAATCTAGGACAGTTATAACAGCCTCTCCTGAAAAAAAAAAAAGCTATGAAACTTCTGGAATGCACCTCGTACGACGATAATCTCTGTAAAAATCAACACTATTAGCATTAATATACAAATTCGCACGGCAGTCAGGACACAAGTACCTCAACACTTCTTGATTGGACTGAATTCAGCATCAACAGTCCTTTTTTTTTTTTTTAGTACGAATTAGTTTAGTAGATTGAATTTGATCCTTCATCTGTCCTGTGTATCGCACATGAGAACATATTTCCCTAGTACCCAAACATCATATGATACGCATCGCCGATTTGTTCAACCACCAAAATAACATGCGCGCACACACTAGTGATAATAAGACTTTCTGGCCTTTAGATGACAATATATATTTTTAATGCTGGCTACCTAACTTTAATATTTACTTATTCCGCGTGTCCATATGTCTCTCTCTCTCTCTCTCTCTCTCTCTCTCTCTCTCTCTCTCTATATATATATATATATATATATATATATATATA
>NC_068984.1:54123982-54125769 GCF_001194135.2 Octopus bimaculoides
ATATATATACAGAGAGAGAGAGGGAGAGAGAGAGAGAGAGGGGGGAGAGAGAAAGGAGAGATGGAGAGAAGGAAAGAAAGAAGGAGGAAGGCAAAGAGGGAGAGAGAATGAGTGAGACAGAGAAAGAGAAAGAAAAGCCTGACAGACAAATAGACAGTAATTATTATCTATCTATCTATCTATCTAGCTATCTATCTATCTGTCTGTCTGTCGATGCGCGCACGCGCATGCGCGCGCGCGTATGTCTAACTTGTCGCCCTATCCATTACTGTGATAATTTTCGCCCCCTTTCAGACTTAAATGAATAAGTGAATAAATAAAAGGGGATCAATTGCCCAGACAGCGAAATCTGAAATCAAAGCATGCACACCTGAGAGAGAGAGAGAGAGATAGGCCTTCTTAGCGATAATAGCTTATACGAATACCTTTTGTTCCAGCAACAGTCAGGTCATTCTAGTTTTCCTTCCCGCTACTCCTGTCATCCAAGCAGACACGGAAATGTTTTGTTACAACCCTATCTAGACCTTCCCGATCTCTTGTTTCTTTCTAGATCCACCTCCTTTCCCTGTCCAGTTTTCAAGTATTTCTTTCTATGTATTTTTTATTTTTTATTATTATTGTCTTCTTTTGAATTCTTTTTTTAGCCTTTTCTTACATATCATTACTATTCACCACTTTTTTCCAAGTTGTAAACCTTACTGAACAGCTAAGAAATACAGTTCCCCTACTTTGAAAATTATTATTATCATAGTTGTTTTTGTTGTTGCTGTAGTTGTTGCTAAGGCGGCAAGCTGGCAGAATCATTAAAACGCCAGACAAAACGCTTAGCAGCATTTCATCCGTGTTTACGTTTTGAGTTCAAATGCCACAGGGGTCAACATTGCCTTTCATCACTTTCGTTGTCGATAAAATAAGTACTAGTTGATTACTAGAACGTAGATTAAGATGAGATTTCCTCTCTTTCTCTACTGACACACACGCACACACACACATCTGCGTGTTGACGTCATGAACTGTCTCCATTTCTCATGAATGATGGAAATTACTTTACTGTTGTCACAATAATCAATATTTTTCGGTTTTCAATATTCCAGGAAGCAGAAATCAAATGGAAAATATTTGAAGTGAAAGTACTTGTGTTAAAGAGTCCATTAATCGATGCATTTTATTGCCACAATGTACAGTTTTTGCTAAAATTCTCAAAAAGACAAGTGGACTTTGAATTTTAGTACTATAAAAATGCATACACCAACCCATGTATATTATAAAAAATTGTTTATGACATCCCTGCGGTCAATAAAGAAACGATCTCATTATCTTTACTGAGTGAGAGAGCAGTGCATTTCATCAAAGTGACCCTGGGGTACAATACACGAAGCTCAGTATACTCAGACTAAAGATATTATTCAACCATGTCGCACTTGGTCTGCCCCTAGATCTCCTACCGGTTGGCGTTCTATTTCATATTTTAGGCTTTAAGAATATATCTTCGGCAATACATATACTAAAATTGAACGATACAGAGAAGATTAGCGTGGCCCCTGCGCAAGGATGACACGCAAATTCGTGAAGCGTTCCATATTTTTAAGAAGGCGCAGGAGTGGCTGTGTGGTTAGTAGCTTGCTTACCAACCACATGGTTCCGGGTTCAGTCCCACTGCGTGGCATCTTGGGCACGTGTCTTCTACTATAGCCTCGGGTCGACCAAAGCCTTGTGAGTGGATTTGGTAGACGGAAACTGAAAGAAGCCCGTCGTATATATGTATGTGTGTTTGTGTGTTTGTGCTT
>NC_068984.1:54126128-54127446 GCF_001194135.2 Octopus bimaculoides
ATATATATATATATATATATATATATATATATCTGTTCTGGTTTTATATGGTTGTTTGAGGAATAGTGCCTGGCTTTTTATTTAGATTGCTACCATTTTCGTCGGGAACCGGTTTATTTATTTCTGGTAGTGTCGAATTTGCACGTTCTATTTTCGTTATTTTTTCATGCATTCTTCTATTAGGTTTAGATTAACATGCAGCTTACTGTCTTAAAAAAAGTGAAAATAAATCGTCTTATAAAAATGAAAATAAATTGCGCTAGAAACCGTAAGTGATGACTTATCAACATTTCATAAAAAGAATATAAAGAACTCCTTCGTTATTCCACGTCCATAAACACCTACATGTATGGTACATTTTACTGGTGTGCTAAGTATTTTAGAAAAAGCAGCTGAGGTACAATGTTCCAATGTCCTATACTAGTGTGAAGGCAATTATTTGGTGGCTTGCATGTCAACGCGTGATGGCCAACACAGTTACATGTGAACAATGCAATAATCCTGCACGACCAATGAGTTGTAGAGAAAGAACCTACGGCAAGCGGTGGCGTTCTTCCTGTGGATTCACTGGGACTATACAAACTAATTCCTTTTTTGAGAATAGTTATTTGACTACCAGTAATAATTTAACTAATGTATGTATGTGTAAGAGGCTATCCGTAGAAAGAAATTATGTACGATCTATACATTGGTCATGTTCCACATATTTTTACATGAAATTATAGGGTGTCACTGTCGTTGCTTCCGGTTTCTAACGCAATTTACTTTAATTTTACTTTTAGGATAATTCACATTTTTTTACGGCAGTAAACTGCATGATAAACCACGTCTGAATGCTACCGTACGTAATTATATTTTCTGTCATTTATTATGGGTGGAGGTGCTAAATCGGTACTGTTATAAACCATGCTCCGATAATTTCTTTGTACACGACATCAGATCACCGACTACTATGAATATTTCAAGAACATTTATTCTCAATAAATTTCACTAGTATTACTTACAGTTATCCTTCTACATCTTTGGCAATCTTTCGATTTGATTCGTTGTTTTTCGATCATTTTAATAATCTTTATAGAGTAGGTAAGCGGCGTACTGTTGAGTTAAACAATATTGTCCTCGTCGTCGCCATTGTTGTTGTTGCTGTTGTTTCCTCCTCCTCCTGCTTCTTCTTCTTCTTCTTCTTCTTCTTCTTCTTCTTCTTCTTCTTCTTCTTCTTCTTCTTCTTCTTCTTCTTCTTCTTCTTCTTCTTATTATTATTATTATTATTATTATTATTATTATTATTATTATTATTGTTCAGTAGTTTTATTTTTAT
>NC_068984.1:54129058-54134794 GCF_001194135.2 Octopus bimaculoides
ACTCCTAAATACTTATATGGTTGGCTTTCGTCTAGTTCTCTTATTTCATTGGTTTTATCTAGTGTTATATTGCTACTTTTAACTAATTTTCCTCTTTTCAGGGTTGCTTTGGCACATTTTTCTAATCCGAATTTCATATCTATTTCCTTGGTAAAGCCGCGTACTGTCTGTAGTAGTGTTTCTAGCTCTTTGTCGTTTTTAGCATATAATTTTAGGTCATCCATATATAAAAGGCGGCTGACTGTTTTTCCGTAGCATTTGTAACCTCATCCAGTTCTATTTAGCAATTCTGTTAAAGGTGTGAGTGCCAGGCAGAACAGGAGTGGAGAGAGCGTGTCTCCCTGGAATATTCTTCTTCTTTTTCTTCTTATTATTATTATCATTATTATTATTATTATTATTATTATTAAAGCAGCGAGCTGGGAGAATCGTTAGCACTCAGGGCGGAATGCTTAGCAGTATTTCGTCTGCCGCTATGTTCTGAGTCCAAATTCCGCCGAGGTCAACTTTGCCTTTCATCATTTCAGGGTCGACAAATTAAGTACCTGTGAAACACTGGGGTCGATGTAATCAACTAGTCCTCTCCCCAAATTTCAGGCTTTGTGAATTATTATTATTATTATTATTATTATTATTATTATTATTATTATTATTATTATTATTATTATTATTATTAAGTAAGAGAGCCGGCAGAGTCGTTAGAGTGTCGAGAAAATGCTTTGTCGTATTTGTTATGACTGTTTATTTTCTGAGTTCAAATTCCTCCGAGGTCAACTTAATTTTTGATCCCACTGGGGTCGATGAAATAAGTACCACTCAAGTATTAAGGTCGATATAATCAACTAATCGACTGTCCCTTCTCCCACTAAAATTGCTTGTCTAATGCCAAAATTTGAACCATTGTCGTCGTCGTCGTCGTCATCGTTATCATCATCATCATCATCATCATCATCAACAACATCATCATCGAAGCCATCGTTTCAGCAAGCCGGTCTTGATCCAACCATTTATGCTGAAAGAACGACTCACATCAGACGCCTATCTCAAATTTTCTTTCTTCCCTTACATCTCAAGAACCTACCTTAATTTTTGATATCTTCCTAAGATTGGTTTCAAATTTTGGCACAAGACCAGCAATTTCAGAGAAAGGGGTAAATCGATTACATCGACCCCTAGGGCTCAAATGGTACTTATTTTATCGATCCCGAAAGAATGAAAGGCAAAGTCGATCTCGGCGGAATTTGAACTCAGAACGTAAAGACGGGCGAAATGCCTCAAAGCTTTTTGCCCAGCATGTTAACGACTCTGCCAGCTCGCCACCTTAGATCTTCCTAATATTGTTGTCTTCTGAAAATGTTTCTAACGTATCTCCATTCCGGATTTCAGAATTCATGTTTTATGTTATTTTTTTTTAATTGTTGTCAGTCTCCTTCAACGTACCCACTCCAATTACTGGTGTGGCTCCAACCTTTTCCATGTGACACATTTTCTGAATTTCTCATTCTAAGCTTTCATATTGCTCCATTTTATGCTTTTCCTTCTCACATACTTTGTCATCCCCTGGTAATTCTACATTAATTATCAAACAAATGTTAATAATAATAAGATCTCTCACGTGTATTTCAAATATTAAAGTCCCACTATTGAGTCAAGCTCATGCCACTTTTCTGATTATCTTCAGCTTATACTTCTCGTACAACTTCCAGTGTACGGTCCTAGCAATGTCAGCATACTTTTGTATTCTATTCTGCTAGAGTATTGCTCTCAGAATATGGCTAGTTGTTTCTTATTTAAATCCACAGAGTCTACCTAAAGATAACACTACGATTTTGTCGATGTTATATTTCATGTAATTAGTTCTCATGGATTTCCCCTGTACTGCTCTTTTTTATTGCTTCAGTCTTGACTTTAACGTTCCACATCCATTCTAATGGTACTTTCTAATTTATTCTACTTTCTACGTTACTCATAAATTGGCCATTCATTACTTTATCCACCCACTTCATCTCTCTCTTTCACCATTCTTTTCAATGAAACTTTCGTCTGTAAAAGATCTCTTGTTTTATTTCTACCAACTAAGGTTCAACACTGTTCTTTACGCACCAATCAAGATTATTGCCTAAACTTTTTATACAGTTTTCCGTAACCTATCAAACCTCTTCCATTTCTGATTCTGTTAGGATAATTCAAACGAAATCACTTTTTAGATACAGTGAATCATTCAAGATAATAGCTATCGCATCTTTTTATGTTTTCCCTTTCCATATCTTCTTCGAGCAGCTGCAACCGGGGCGCGTTTTACCGCACACTTCTAGAAATCCCTGCTCTTCATTAGCTTTTGTAGGTTCTCAGATTCATCTGTGTGTCTTAGCCAATAACATGAATTTCGTTGAATGGTCTGCATCCTTTATGGTTGTGCAGAAGTCTCCAAAATATACCATCTAATATGTTCAGAACTATAACTGTATAGGAAAGAGGTGGTAAACTGTCGGTGACTGTGGAACTAAAAAAGAAAGAAGCAGAAAAAAAAACATTTATCCCAAGTAGAAGGCGTGTAAAACCAATGGAAAAAAGAAATTTGATTTAAAAAATGTTTTTAAAGTGTCACATTTTTTATATTTTTGTTTCTTCTCTCTTTTATATACAACTTTCTTTTGTTGAGAATTGTATTTGTCTTGTAAATGACTTGATCTGACAGTGTGTATTGAAACTGAAACAATTATATCATTGTAGAACATTTGATAATATGAAACTATTAAGTTTACATTAAATTTCTATTTAGTTTGTAAGACGTAAAAATTGCCCTCGCATAACTGCAACGTGGTCGCTGAGATATTTTCTCTAGTCTGTCTTTTCATTTTTAGACAAAGTTTATTCTTTTCCTGAACATCATTCACAAACACAAAATAGCTGCGAATATTCCACAGCACGCTCATAAAAAGAGAAGTGTAAATGTACAGAAACAGCACGTTTCACACACAGATAGCAAACAAAAATACTATTTTAAGTACAAAACAAAATATCAGTATCAACTACAAAAGGTAGAATTTAACATTGAATATGTCGAATAGAAATGTTGTCAACAACAACAGCAAAACAAAAACAACGAAAAATTCAACAAACAAAAGCAGTAACAATAGTATACATGCATATATTACGGTAAATGTAAATATAAATTATATAACGGTATCTTACATAAATGTAGAAGAAAAAACTCTTGATGTAACACATTTTGCTGGAGAAACAAAAGCTTCGCAACATTTTCCACGAAAAGCAGACACCATGCAAGAGATTATCTTAATTGTGCTTAGCCAACTCAATGCTCGGTTTTCTCGTTCCATCTAGGATGGATTTGGAAATTTCATTCGCCTAGAAGAGGGAAGGCGTATGGTGCCATAGACATTACCTTCAAACAGAGGACAGCAAAATCGCAGGCCCAAATTGTACGTGACACATCTGTTCATAAACTGTTTCTGCAATATTTGGGAAGAGGAAATAAAAGGGCCGCAGTTCGGATTATCTGGGACTATGTCGATCTCTGGCTAATAGCTACTTTGGCAGCACAATTTAGGCAGGCGAATGTGTCGACGATATCACGCTATGGGGGATTGCCGTGGACATATAAGTCCTCATGATTCAACAAGACTGCGAAGCAGTACCAGAATGGTGTCCTATTGTGGGTGCTGAGAGGAAGGCTTTAAAACTCAGCATCCAAGGTATCCGGGCTCATCTGCTACACATATGATAACTTAGACCCATTAAGAGCTTTCTGCAAGAAAAATCTAAAATAACGAAAGCAAATGGATTTTAAATTTATATATAAATTATTGCGTTTTATTCGCCTTTTATATTCTTTCTGTGAGAATATTTGTTTTCATAGCTTATTAATTTTGTCCTGTTACATATATAAAGTTTCACTTCACCTCTTGCCTTTATATGACTTGTTCGTCCGTCTCCACACATTTTTTAAAGTCAAAACCGCCACCACCACCACCACCACCGCCGCCGCCGCCGCCACCACCACCACCATCATCATCATCATCATTATTCAGTAGTTTTATCTTTATAGCGTACTTTCACTTCACTACCGAGCGCAGCTCTGTGTGCCTTGGGTATGTGCTGTGGTTTGCTGTGATGCTCTTATGGTTACTGTATTGAAAGTGTTTTGAGTAGGATGTGTGCAGTGCCCAGTAGTGCAATTTGTCCTTGTGCTTTTGTTATGTATTTGTCTAAATATTTTTTATCATACCTAATGCGCTTCTACGATAAAAATTGTTTCGGTTTTTAGACTCCACATTCGAGTTACCTCTATTTCCAGGTCTTTGTATTTTGAAAGTTTCTCCATTTCTTTTAGAGAAACGTTGTCATCTGCTGGTATTGATACATCAATTAGACAGCATTTTTTTCTTCATGATCTCTGACAACTATATCTGGTCTATTGGCCTTAATTTCTCTGTCTGTGTGTATTGGCATATCCCAGAGTGTGATTGTTTTCTGTGACTTTTTCTGGCGCGTGCCTATACCATCTTTTTCTGTTGCTATTCCATAGTGTTGGCATAGCTTCCAGTGTATGTAGGTCCCAGCTCTGTCATGTCTATGAATATATTCCTTCTTAGCCAGGACTAGGCAGCCAGAGATAATATGATTTATTGTTTCTTGTCCATCTCCACATATTCTGCAGTTACTAGTTATGTTTCTTTTCATTATATGCTTTTGGTAATTTCTGGTGGGGAGGCTTTGGTCTTGTGCTGCAAATAAAAAATCCTTCAGTCTCTGCTTTGAGACCTGAGCTTCTCAATCATTGCTGGGACTTTTTCTTTGTCTATTTCTTTTGTATTTAGTTTAGCCCAGTATTATTATTATTATTATTATTATTATTATTATTATTATTATTATTATTATTATTATTATTATTATTATTACACTGGTCAACAGCCAATTTTCATCAGGGATATTATATGGTGCTCTATATGTAGCTTTGTCTATGGATTTTAAAAATGTAATCGGTTTCCTTCTATCAGGCACAGTTTTTCTGTAATTTTATGTTTTCATAATCTTTTCTTTTCATAAATTTTAATTTCTGTTTAAGGTGCCAAATCATCATCAAATTCTACTCAGGATGTCAAGGCATTGCAAGAGCAATGTGGTTCATTTACCACCAAAGCTCAGCAACGTGTCATCACAAGTGAAATCAAGAAGGTCTACCAGTTATACTTTGGCTGCTCTCTCGGGGATCAAGATAAGAGTTGGGCCCCGCACATCATCTGCTCAGCTTGTTCAAATGGACTAAGGGATTGGCTAAATAAGAGGAAGAGAGCAATCCCGTTTGCAATACCTATGATATGGAGAGAGCCAAAGGATCATTTCATGGGCTGTTATTTCTGCAGCGTTAGTGTATGTGGGTTTACTGTAAAGACCAAGCATAAGATTGTGTATCCTAACTTGGAATCAGCAAGAAGACCAGTACCACACAACGATGATGATCTTCCTATTCCAATACCACCAGAAAATAGCCTTCAGATGTCTGACGAAGATGTATTTCCTGAAGAAAATACTACTGCTGTGGAAGACACTGAAGTGGATGCAGATTTCACGATTGAAAATGAAGACGTACAACAGAAATTTTCTCAAGGAGATTTAAATGATTTAGTCAGAGACTTGTCATTGTCGAAGGATAAAGCTGAACTATTAGCATCTCGCCTACAAGAAAAGTGTCTGCTTAAGAAAGATGTTTGT
>NC_068984.1:54134914-54136950 GCF_001194135.2 Octopus bimaculoides
GAAATAGGGATCTGACTTCATGCTTCTCTGTTGATGGACCACTTTGTTTCAGTAATAACACTGATGAGTTATTTCGCTGTTTGTTCCAAGAGCATGTTCCAGCTGAATGGCGCTTATTCATTGATTCATCTAAGAGAAGCCTCAAGGCAATACTACTACACAACGGCAATAAGAAACCATCCATTCCCATAGGACATTCAGTGCACATGAAGGAGTGTTATGAAAACATGCAAGTACTCCTCAATGCCATAAAGTATACAAACTACAGCTGGAAAATCTGTGGAGACTTGAAAGTGATTGGAATATTGATGGGAATGCAATCTGGGTTCACGAAGTATTGTTGCTGTTTATGACTGTGGGACAGTCGTGCAACTAACAAGCACTATGTGCAATCAGAGTGACCTTTGTGAAAATCATGAGTCGGGAGTTTCTAGCGTCCAGAACAAGCCACTTTCAAACCCGGAAAATGATCTTCTTCCCCCTCTTCACATAAAGCTTGGCCTCATGAAACAATTCGTGAAGACACTTGCCCAGAAAAGCTCAAAAGGTTTTGAATATGTGAAGGCCAAATTTCCAAAAATCACCGAGGCAAAACTGAAGGAGGGCATATTCATAGGTCCGCAGATAAAAAAAACTCTTGAAGGACAACCACTTCCTCACAGCACTGGATGAGATTGAACTTAAAGCCTGGGAATCTTTCAAATGGCTCTGTGGAAATTTCCTAGGCAACAAGAGATCTCTCGAGTTTAGAAATGGAGTGAAATGTCTTCTAGACTCCTATACTGCAATGGGCTGTCGGATGTCACTAAAAGTCCATTTCCTTGATTCACATCTGGACTTTTTTGCAGAGAACCTTGGAGCAGTGTCTGATGAGCAAGGGGAATGCTTTCATCAAGATATTGCATCGATGGAACAACGATATCAAGGATTTTGGAATGCAGGAATGTTAGCTGACTACTGTTGGATGTTATACAGGGATGAACCTGAGACAAGACGCCATAGAAAGTCCAAATCCCAAAGATTTTAAGTTGTTATGCATTCGAGTGTATTCGAACTTATTTGTACACAATAATTTTAATTTTGTGCAATAAAAAGCCATGAAATTATCGTATCTTGTATTCATTATACTTTATATAGAAATGCTTTACGTATCCTATAAGTTAAAACAGTAGGTATCATTAACATGAAAATGTGACCCGATAGAGGAAATCGAACTTCAGATTCGTAATCAGCATCAAAAATTAACCCAGAAAAGTCAATCAGCAAATCTGATGATTAAAAAAAGTTTCATTTTGTTGACCAGTGTTATTATTATTAAGGCGGCAAGTTGGCAGAATCGTTAGCCTATCGGGCAAAATGCTTAGCGACATTTCGTCCGTCTTTACGTTCTCGGTTCAAATTCCGCAAAGGTTGACTTTGCTTTTCATCCTTTTGATGTCGATGAAATAAGTACCAGTTGAACACTGGGGTTGATGAAACCGACTTCCCCTCTCCCTCAAAAACTTTTGGCCATGTGCCATTATTATCAAGGCGGTGAGCTGGCAGATTCGTTATCTCGCTGGGCAAAATGCTTAGCTGCATTTTTTCTGTCTTTGTGTTCTGAGCTCAAATACAATCGAGGTCGACTTTACTTTTTATTCTTTCGGGGTCAATGAAACAAGTACCACGATGTAATCGACTAGTCTCCTGCTTCAAACTTTGAGGCCTTGTGTCTATAATAGACAGGATTATCATTATTGTTGTCATTATTATTCTTCAGGCAGAAAATGATGGCACAATTGGTAGATCGTCGGATACAATGACTCGTGTTATTTATTTACGTCCCTTTATATTTTAATTTCAATTCAAGTTGTGATAAACTTAACTCTTTGTCTCTCTGCAATCGACACTGATTCAACAAACCTACAATCAAACGCATTCCTGTCACGATCATAGCCTCGTTTATAGATGTAGGCATAATAGTGTGAGGGAAGTTTTGAGTCATTATTAGTTTTAATTTACAGTTATCTTTTATATATATATATATATATATATAT